>NW_014333426.1:191832-205445 GCF_000341935.2 Cephus cinctus
GGGGGGATAGAAGGGAAGGATGGATGGAAACCGAAAAGATATCATCTCGTGGCCAATCCCATTTACGGCTGGTTCTTTATTTACGACGCTAATACCAACGCAGACTAAATTCCCAAGTTGCGAATCAGACTTCAGACTACGCGACGACCGCAAGCCGACTGTACGAGTCAGCCACCGACCCCTTGCGAAACTCTGCAGATGGAATTCTGTATTAAAGGCATAACTCAGGGTGTACTCTTCCTGCGTCTTGTGAGCACTTGATATGAGAGTTTGGTATGGATGTTCCTTATCCGCCCTGAGCCCAACCCCCTTGTATCATTGCCAGATATCCATCTGTTTAAAAATATTTTGATTTGCGTCTGAATCCATCCTCTTAGGTGCGTCGAGGTTTTTTAGCATGGATTTATGAGAACCCCCGGGGTGCCTGTTGGGGTTGGTGCATCCCTGCGGTTCTTGCGACAGGTCGATAACGTACTGAGCACGTGTCTAATGAGTCTGAAATTAATGCATTTTACTCGTCCCCCTTTATGTTGACTGTGATATCGAGAGGAAATTCAGCGAGCCGAAAATGTACGGGGATGGTTACCCTTGTGGTATTTTTGAGTTTTAAATGGCATGCGCAACCCTTTTCTGTTTTTTTTTTGTTTTAATTCTTTTGTTTGCAGTTTCATCATCTCTTGCTACCTCAGAAGCTCTACGATTAGCGCTCTGGTTTTCTTTGTCTTTTCTTTCTCTCTTACTTCTTGTCTCTCTCGTTCCGACGATTTTTTTTTTACAAGCCTTTGTTGCCTTTCGGATCGAGAACAGAGAACGATCAGAAACGCCGAACGGCAGAAACGTACCGAGCGATATGAGCAACGGCGTCGACGTCGACGTCGAAAATAGAACGTCGAAAGGCCACCCAGAGTTCATCGGGTCGAATCGCTTTTATATCTGCTGCATTTGAAAGTTAAAGAGAAATGTGTCGCCGGCGCGATATAACCCGTCCCCAATTATCTTGATTTCATTTGGAAATGGTGCAAGCGGAAGCTAGAGGGTGACGTAGAATCGATTGATCTTTCGGTCGTCTCTATAAATACTCAAATTTAACGGGGATACTGAATACAATTTTTTCTTCCAACAAACAAGAAGAATACAAATCTATTCCCCCCTTTACCAGCTATATCCATTCGGCCCTGACCGTATACAACCCACTTTGGATACTTTCTCATAACTTTGATCCACCTTATAGATACTAACCAATCAGCTTGGCACTGCTCATTGGTAAACGATACCAAGAAGGAGTGAGTATACCGAACAGTGAACACGCGAAGCCTATAGCCATTAATGTACTTTAATTCGAGTGAAGAATCAAAGCCAAAAGGAATAGTAGAATAGTAGTTTCTAGAAATGGCGGACAGCCAGTAATATTCTGGATGGACTCTCTGGTTTTGATTCGAGTGCCTTCACAAAGCTGCCGTTTAGATAAATTGCTTCTACCTACGGCTACGGGTTACGTTCTCTACCCCATAGAGAGCGATATCAACCCCCTTTGCGAATACCTGTACCGATACACACATAAAAATACACATTTTACAGACTATAGATATCAACCCTCCAATCCTATTTTGCGATTGAGTATAACACTGTGAATATGCATTAAACCACTTACGACTACTTAGAGATACTTTTGTTCTCATTTACTTAAACGGCTGCTTCTCCAATTAGCGTTAATAGGTTAATTTCGCTTTTTTAAAACAATATACGATTCTGTTGTAAGGCCTTGAATGATCTATGGATCCGACGACTACAGTGGAACTGGGGTAACTCGAATCTCAAGAGACACGAAATATGCTTCGAGTTATCGTAGTTTCGGCCTATCGAGGTTATTAAGTTACAGACGTGAAGCAGTGGAAGGTAAGAAATTGGCGGGACATTCAAAATTGAAAGAAGGATAACGCAATTCTCGAGTGCGAGTGCTTTTTTTTTGTATTTTTATACACTGCGATTATTGCATCCGATGATATAGGTATATTGTATGATAAATTCGTTGTATTTTATTACAACAAGTGCATATGGATTTCATACGTCGATCGAATGTGTTTATTAATTTTTTAAATTCCTAGGGAAATTCATACTCTGTATTGTCAGGGTGTACCAGTGATATAGGGACATTCATACTAGCTTCTGTATAAGGAAGGGGGTGCCAGTGGCACAAAGCCAAAAGCACGTTTCATAAGAAGTTAAAGGATTCGTGCAATAGGTCAGTTCAAATCCAGCCAGTTGAAGTTCAGCACAAATATGACGGGTTTCCATGATTTTGAATTCTGAGCCGAAAACTGAATATATGAACTTCTATTCGGGGGGGTTATAACAGCGAACCCCTCGAAACACCCTAGGCAACAGCAAATAAAAGGGGTTGGGAATCGTTGGTTGTTTTCGCCGGTTTAAAATTGAACGTCGCCTGGCTGTGATGGGTGGTTCGAAAAAGGGGGTTTTGGCGCGCTCGATGTGAGTCATATTAAATGAATTAACCCCCGAATAAATATCATTTTGATTGATTACGATTGAGTTACTCGTCGTATCGCCGCAGCCAGTTACCACCCTGCCACCTTTAAACTCGGGGTCGCCTCATACCACTTGTCAGCATAGTTACCCTTTGACTCTCTTTATGCTCTTTCCAAACTTCACCCTTACAACTCTCCACTTTTTTTTCCAACCCCTATCTTGAATCATTCTGGGCACGCGGTCCGGAAGATCGCTCACAGTTTCATCCAGTTAATACCTTTTTTTAACCTTTGATTTATGAAACCGGATATATGCTCGTCTTCTGCTTCCTGGGGGGTATGGTCGATGGAACGGGTTTGTTACCCATTACAGGGGTACGAGGTCAAAGTGAAAAAAATCCATCGGGCGGAGCATGGTTATTTCGTAACATCCCTAGGATTACAAATGGATAACAATAAAAATCCCTAGATTACATAAAATAGTAGGATCGTACGGTATATTCGCATCTACATAAATTTCATGTATAACCAAAACAAAAAAAAACCCTATAAAGCCCCTTAGGGTCACTAAGTAACAGACACGTATCTCGCGTAGAAAAGTCACTGTACAAAAAATCCCCTTGAGAACAGAACCGACGCGTATACCTATATCTATGACGTGTATAAAAGTTGACAGCGCAGGTTAATAAATTAAGTGGTGAAGTACCGCGATAGTCAGCCTGCTCTCGTTGGCTTCGCAGTAATAGATATATACGCCCTATACATTACAAGGGCCCAGGGAACCAATGCACGGTGGTTATTGATGAACCCGCTAGGTTGAAACCATTAGCAAAACCACCCTCTTTGGTTTGCGAAGCGTCAGAACCGGTTGTCCATCGCTGGGGGATAGGCCGGCATGCAATGACGTACCAGAGGTAGAACCACCTCTGTACCATGTCTATATAGGGTACCATATGGTATCCCATGGTGTACCACGTCGTGGCATTTCTGCGACCCCGTACACCTGCGTATATAGGAGAAGCTCGTAACGTAAAACGTATAACGCATGGTTGCCGTAACATGCAGCATACATGCATTGACCCGTGATTAATAGCGCGGTCTTATCTAACCGTATCATTGGCCCATATATGTAAAGGAACGATAAAAGCGTACTGAGCCTATACGCGAACGTAAATACCCCATATGGGCCAAATCCATGGGGTTAATGTCAAAGGGTATACCATGCGTGATATATGACTGTCTCGTGTGTACGTTACTTTACCTTCAACGTCTGACCAGGATAGAGGTAACATTAATACCAAATCCCTCGATACCCTTAGACGTATCGACGTTTCAATATTTTTTCTCACAATTTTTGCCCTGTCTGTACCTACTTTACGCCGTATTGGAAACAACGCAATTTGCTGCCCTAAGTATTTTCTATACGTACGTAATTTATTTGGCTTCCAATGTGAATTCTTATCAACTGCCATTATCGTGGATTCTCAATATGGACAGTATGGGAATATGGTAACGTAGGGGGTTATTTTGATGGATATAATTGTATGGTGCTTGATTATTTACGTATGTACGAGTATTGATAGTGAGACATTTTGAGGGATGAAATTGGTTTCTCAAAAAGGAAATTTCTCAAATTGATTCGTACGATGACAATTCGTGTGAGGGTGAATTTTGTAATTAGATTGATACAGGGTTCGAGGGGCAAGGGGAGGATGATATCGTGATTTCAGACGTGAACGTAGTCGCGCTTACGTATCCATCGCGATACTCAAGTAAGAGATCCTCGGGTAAACGTTGAGCATACTGATTGAGGTCTGTATTATTTCTTCATAAGTCGTAACTGGTAGGTGATGCTCGTTGTAGAGCAGATAAATATGTGAAAAGATTTGGACGTAGCAGCGAAGGAATGAACGGTCATGGGTATAATGGGAGGGGTCGTTACTCTATTTTATTGGGGGTGTCCGTTTATTACGAAAATCCTTCGTATGAGAAATTATTGTTGTTTTCGATGACTGATGCATACATGGAAGCGGGACCGAACAAATGATAAAAAATAAAGGCACCGTATGTGTGATACGTGACGATGTGAAATAATGGCGATGGCGACGCGGGTGGTGGTACTACTGGTTTCTGGTTAATGTTGGCGGTTTCGATATGTGCAATAACGGGGATGGTATAGTCGTGCGAGAAAGTTAACTGAAATAAAGCGAAAATTGATACATCGAATCGGGGAGAAAAACAGGCGCCTGGTCCCACTGGGTCGAAAAGACCCAAAGAAAAAGTTCTGATGGAATTAATGGCTGACGCTTTTTGTTTGCTTACTTCCTCTTACAGTTTTTCTAATGATTTTTTTTTTTTTTATTAAAAAAATTTTCTTTCGTCCCTATCAATTTCGGACTTGCAAAGTATTATTGATTTTATTCCTTGTATGCTTGTGAATAATAAACGCGGATGTTAATAGTCGTATGTGTATTGATAATGAATATAGTCAAGTGAGGAAAAATATGGGGGTCGTATTTATGCATATAATATAATAAATAATAGAAAAGTCAGGAATTGTAGTAAAAAGGGGTGAGCTATATATATAGATCTAGGAAGGGGTAGTTACGTTTATGGGGATGAGAGACCATGGCGGGGTAATACATATTGACGTTTTGCCGATAATTCTCGCGGCGTCCCGACGCTCGAGGCGTTGAGCGAAAACCGGGCTGGTATGGACGATGGGTTTGTACCGACGTACGAGTAGCACCAAGGGGTTGTGCTCTGAGGGTGGATAAGGCTATTCCCAGCTCAGACACTTTGCTCCCAACCCCTCTTCCTGACGGCGACTTGCACGCCAGAAGAACGAACGGTTTAACCGTCCCAAAGCAATTGCAGTCTGGGTTGCATCTATTATTCATCGACTTTTCAGTTTCTGATTTGCCCGCGGGCAGAGAGGGAATTATAATTAGAGGGTCGTTTTCACCGGCGGCTGTCGCTGATCCGCGAGGATGAAGATGCTGCCGAATTACGAGGAATTAACATTGTACCAGTGACGTATCCGACCCTTGATCTATTTATCACGATACAACCCTTACATTGCTTGACCGCGAGATAAATTCACTGATATATGTAAGCATCCAACGCTTATTCGTAAAATTAAATTTTTCGAGTTTCCTGAAATCCAAAATTTTTTTTACACGAACCATTAATTCTTTTTTCGAAGGAGGCTGCGAAATTACAATATTGGCGTCGCTACTGTCTCTCGGAGCTATCCGAGAATATTGAGAACCTCTAGAGTGTTTTATGCATATTTTCAACCCTTTCCGTATATACCGTGCAGGCTTATATGGTATATATACACACGTATCATTTCACTCGTCAACGTGTGACAGTGTGAGTAATAATGGCGACACGATTCGCGCATTTTCATTAAGCAATGAACTTTTATTATTTTCAAGAATCAACGTAGCGATCGATTTTTTATTACACATGAAGGGGTTGGATATCCATATCATGCATACGTATACCCACATATGTGAGATACGACCGACCGCAATTTAATTGAATTAATTAACGCGAGGCGAACTCGATCCGGTTGCTTTGGTACAACGGAGTTTATCCAATATTTACAAAAAGAATTTTACCACAATATAAAAAAAACGGGGGGGGGGGCCATTAAACATCCCCGTATACATATATGTATATGACCGGACAAATCATATGAATTCTGTAAAATTTACGTGCGAAAAAAATGTTGGCCGATACGGATAACCGCTCTGGCGTTCTCATCGAAATCGATATTATAGATACATATTTACTCTGGTATATATCTATGTATTATATATGCGTGTATATGAGAGAGAGAGAGAGAGAGAGAGAGAGAGAGAGAGAGAGAGAGAGAGAGAGAGAGAGTTGAGGCAGGGATAAATTCGGGAAAGTGAGCGAATTCATATGTGAATATGTGAAGTACGTTTTAGTACGTGTTGGACACTCGTAGGATCGTGATAGTCATATATGATCGAATGTGTGTTTATATATTACATGGGTGGTAAAGGATCGAACTATTTCAAGCGGGTAGATACTGGGGTTGCTGATAATAGGATGCGTTAAACCATACAGAAAATAAGTCATTATTGCCGTTAATTAATATCACAACCACAGTTCGCTGTTTATTACTATTTCATTGGTATATATCTATCCTTCTATACATTCATTTATATTACACGTATGTTTTTCATTATTTCTTTGTTGTTGTCCTTTTCACTGCACTCTCTTGTTTGCCTATTCATTCGCTCATTTTCGTTATTTTAAAACCAAACGTACAATCAGCTAATTCGAAAATTCCCTATCAAGAGAAATATTTCATATCAAACGTGGCTTCTCATCCCCCATTTTGGATGAAACTTTTTTCAAATTTTATCACGAGGCTACATGCGTATGACCAGTCATCATCCAGGACTCGACGAACGGTTCCCTTGAACTTCGTTGTTTAAAAAATTATTAAAAAAAATGTTTATCGTTCTTTCACGTTTTCCCTTGTGCCTTTTTATCATTCTTACGCAAGAGATGCGGAGGCATGAGAATAATTTACGAGAAGTTGGAGAAAGTCTAAGTATCATCCTGAGTGACACTTATGAGGGGTAGAGGGGTTGGGGTGAATAAAACGCTCACGCACACTTAAACACGTGTAAACGTTTCTGGTGGAGTTGCCTGTAAAGCCAAGTCCATACTTGGTATTAAAATAAAATATGAAAAAAAGTTGAGAATCCTAAGAAATGTATGTCACGTATGTGTATATGGCGAAAAACATACGCGTTGACGCTAGGCCGCATATGCGAAGGGGTAAAGTAATTTTTTTCTCTTTCCTGCTTTCAACCCTTCTTTCCTCTGGCAATGAAGCATCAGTCGGCCGTAAACACGCGAGCCAACCCAACGTCCGGTAACACCCCGTCGATACGTGCGAAAAGGGTGGTCCCCCTTTCACCCCCTAACTAAATCTTTAGTGCCACCGGTCACGCGCCACTGTTGTACGTACCTGCTATTCGCCCCTGGTCCTTCCCTACTAGTCCAGTGAAACCCGCTAATATCCAAGGCGGTTACCTTCGAGACAATTTACATCCCTTTTTTCAGAGTTCCATTAACAGTGGCCACCCTCGAGATTTTTCGTATTATTTAAATGCCTCGTGACGTATCAAGGGGCCCGGTATAGTACTATCGAAGGTGATAGAATAAAAAGCTATCGGTATCGGAACCCAGAAAGCGATAGCTAATTAAGGGGTTGATTTACGTCAAAATCGCCATTTTCCTTCGTCCAGGAAATTCAACGCTAATAAGGGTGACTAACTTATTTCCAAAGGGGGATGGTTCGATCGATCGAATAACTCTGCGTTGTTACCGGAGCCACTAACTCAGCATACTCTCGCCATCCCTGTTAAAACGTCAGGTTAACAATCGCATTGCATTGATCCGCAATATTATTAACCCCAAATATTACCAGTATCGGTATAATTTGATAATAGTCGTACTAGAAAATATATCGCGGCCATTTCTTGCTTCTCAAGAGTCCCACTTACTCGCGTATAATCCGACTTGATGCCCATGGAAAGATACTATAATAGTCAGGGATGAATGTTAAGGGTAGTATAGGAAGATGTTAGTACAGGTGCAGTGTGAGAAAATTGATGACTAGGTGATTCCGTGCGATTTTACGCTAACAGCACTTAAAGAATTTTAGTGCTAGCCGACAAGCCATTCTTTATTATCATCCTCCCCCCGTCCTCCGTATACATACGTTTCCTTCGGTTCCTCGTCGTCTTACGAGAAGCTTTTTCTACCCTTCTCCACGTATCGATACCATCCCCGGTTACCTTTTACGAGTCGACCCACCAAGACATCCGTATTTCTAAAGCATTCGCAAGTAGCCTCCGATCCAACCGATCGGAATTACAGGGAGGAGAGTAACTTCATCCCTCTCCTCCCTCCCACCTACCCCTGATCTCTTTCCCATTCTTTAGGAACAGTAAAAATGTTCCTAGCTCAAGAATACGAACATCCGAAGGATTTGCTTCTCTTAAAGACTAGAAAGTAAGGGTGAGTCCTAGAATATGGGGGGTAAGTATCGATTAGGACGTGGTCCCCAGGGGTCGCGTCCAGGCAACAATTTTCTAAGGGAACGAAAGTCATTCTTCTCCTAGGTACTAGGGCTACGCTGCTAGTTATTGTTAGGTTAGGTTACATTGTATGTACTAGGGATGCTCAGGGTACTCGGGAATGAGGCCTATGCTTGTCTTAGAGAAGGAAGGGGTCAGCATCCTTAGTTTCTCGTTGAGCAAGATGAGGAGATGATGGCCGGCTTTTAAGAAGGAAAGACTCGCGGGACGAGGAACCCGAAGTGGAGGTCACGACTGTCCTCGGAGACCGGAGTGCTGGGGAACCGAGTACTTGGAATTCTAATGGAGTTGTCGGTGCTGCAGCCTGTTGCTTCGGTAACATTGAAAATATTTCGAGGAAAATCTTCCAACATCGTTCATCCTGTGAGAAATCCTGTTCTTATGCCACATCCGTTTACTCCTCTTGCGCTAGTTATTCTTTTATTTCTTTTTACCTTCCTCTCTGAAATACTGGTGCTCTTACTGGCACCGTAGTCAAAGTGAATATTCACATTCTCGGTAGTACGAATTCTGTGCTTTCGTTGCGTAATGGAAACGTGGTATTATCATTTCGTGTTTATCAGTCGTGATAGTCTTCCTAATAGACTATTTTTTTTTTCACGCAGAGTTCGCAAATGTATTTTTTTTCGCATTCACTGCGTCAACGTCCAGTGAATGTCACGTTAGTTAATCCGGAGTCGAACTATTTTTAAGACACATGCGTAATAAATTATTTATGGACTTCATGAGAATGCTGATGAAGCATTGTACGAACAATCTTAATATACTCCATTGATCGTATACTATTCGCACGTTACTCAAGTATTTACTTCTATTTTTTCTTCTTACTCGTTAGCAGATACATATACCGTATATCGGTACATGAACGAGAAACTGTTTTACCGACGGTCGTAAAAAAAAAAAGATTAAACATTTTTAAGAAAGAAAAAGATTGGAGCATCGTCCTACGCAGGCGAAACCTCACGTGAGTTGAACGTGTCTTCGTATCTCCTATACGGGTTCCGGAGTAACTAGATACATGCCTGAACCATGGCGGAGCTCGCGTGCACAAAGCGACGTTGATGCGCGTGCGCCTCGGCATTCCCCAAATCGCGTACGGTGAGTGGCAGAGGGCCGCACGTGCTTAGTCGGCAGTGTTTATTTGACTTCGGGCCAGAGTTCTCGGCAGCGAGACTTCCTCCGTGGTGGCGTCAACGTTAGTGAGGTTATCTCTCGTTTGGTGGCGTTTGCGCCTGGTGCTGTCGTCGCGTCGCATTACCCTACCATATATATGTATATAGATACACGTTATACACGTCTATATCTATATTGAGAACGCCGAGTCAGTCTCTAGCCCCGGCGCCGCTGTGCGTAACTTGCTTCTCCTCGTGTTCCACGAAGTTGTCCGTAGTGTCCCGAGTGCGCAGCTAATACCGACCAAAGGAAAAATGAGAGGAAAGGAGGATTGCGATGACGAGTATGACTGCCCCACCTTCTACGACGAGCTCGACGTACGTGAAGTGTTTTCCTTTCTCACACAGTGTTTGACGATTTTTATTCCTTTAGTAACGCCGTGACGCCGCCAGGCGGCGCAGACAAGATGGCGCTAGGCGGCCATGTGACTCGATATCGGAACGGCATGTATACCGAGGGCGAGTTTCTATGTCGCGTGTGCGTGTTCCCTGCGCCTGTACCTTCTACATAGGGACGCTGACGTTCTCGTGAAAACGATGCAGATGGAGAGAGACGGGAGTAGACAAAGGCATTCCTTTGTGTAATACTCGCCGGGTCGTCCCGTCATTCTTTTAACGTGGCACTGCATTGTGTCGCCGGCACTAGTAGCGTTGCCGTTAGTGCGCCCTCTCAAGGGCGCCAATTTGAAAACACTTTTTGCATCAGAGAAAGCGTATGAACTCCTCTGTGGATATTATGTTTCTCGCATGTTTGTATTACGTCCCTCCTACGTGCACTTGTCGTATGTTGTTTTTGCTACTTCAGATCAATTTCAAGAGGCGTGCGGGATGCGTAGTATTTTGCACGTGTGCGCGAGACGTTTTATCTGTATATCTCTATCGCGTACTAACATATAGATAGAAACGTGGTGGGTTGACTATATGCTCGCTGGCATCGGCCTCTGTTTGAAAATCTTGAATTACATCCCCAGTAGTTACCCGCTGCTATTAATTCTGCGACCAGCCCCCAGGGGCTCGTTTCGCGCTCCACTCCATGGCTTTTCTCGCAGTAATTTAGATGATTATAGTAAGGGTCGACCCTCACTGCTTCAGCGCTCGATTATTGGTTTTTTTTCTTCTTTCACTTTTTCTCTCCCTTCCTACTTTTCCCCGGTACGTCTGTCTCTCTCTCTTTTTAACCTTAACTCCCTGGGCCACTACTATGCTTCCTATCCATTGGCCCATCTTTCCCTTCCGGTAATATTATTTTCCCTTTTTATCAATTATAAGCCGACCAGTCCAATTCTTTTGGCTGGACGAAGAACGATGGTTTCGAGTTTCTTTCTGCCCTTTTTTTTTCTTCCACTTCCATTCTCTCGGTCTTTAGTTCGATTTTGGGAGTTACGATGCTCTTGGAGTACGAAACATTTGTCTTATCGTTGAAGGCTCCGAGTGCTTTTGCCATTTCAACCCCTACGTGCCTGGTCTATCTTTTATTATTATTATTATTTTTTTCGTTTGACAAGTCACTGCCTTGGGCACCAGGAATCAATGAAACGTGCCACCCCTGGTACACCACGTAAATCACACCCTCTCGACCACAGCCGTGTTACAGTTTCTGAGCTAGGGGATGCTGTAGTCAGTGTCTTCTAAATTAATTATATCCCACGTCAATACCAACCGTAGAGTAACTTCTTTTAAATATCAACTATTCCTTAAATTTAAAAGTTGTTATGCTTCTAAAATACACAATCCAACCCCAACACATTACGTCGGCTGTATTCAGGGACAACCTGACAATTTATCGAGTGGACTATCAGGCCATGGTAATATACAGCCATTTCCTATAATCGATTTTCCGCGAATTGCCTCTGTTATGTCCAATTATTGACGTAGGCTTGCAGCGAGCCAGAAGAGGGTAGAAAGGTCCTCCGTGCTAGCCCCGCAAACGGGGGATGATGCTAAACTTCGAAAATAGCAAAGTGAGGCTAAGCGAGTAAAAAAAATATAGGACTGTTTATATATATATATAACGTAAACACGTATATAGGAATTTATATTTGCGCAGGTTTCCACCGGTTGCACGGTACATGTACGCTTTTCTTGTCTACTGGCTCCAGGGGTTGAAACGTCAGCAGTGGCGATACTGTCCGAAGGTAGAGGGTGTCTCGAAGAGGCACTCGATGTCGCTTTGTCAAGTGAATGGATACAAGTCACTCTTGTTTGAGTAACAACCTCCTATCAAGCCAGGGGACGGCACCCTCTCGACTCTGTATTCTCGCAATTAACGCCTTTACTCACCACCGACAGCCTGACGGACTCTTCCTCCTGTCGTTACACGCCTCGTCTACCCACGTCAGTGTGAACTACCCTTAAGGCGGTTAGAATGCCTCAGGCATGACGAATGACTTAGCCCCTTCGTGTTACTTATTGACCCTTTGAACTTTTGAGTAGATTAGATATGCGTATGGTACACGTAACTTTTTTCTCTCTCTTTAGAATTGCGACTGCTGTGTCGGAAGAGGGTGTAAAGGAGGGTGGTCAGCCCTTAGTGACATTGGCCTAAATCCCTTCTTCCACTCTTTGTTCTTTTGGTATTTCCAGATAACTCATCTAAATCTCCCGTACTGGAAATGAATGAGTAAGCCAGCGTGACCTGTTGAGTCGACTGCTACTGCGGCCTGAAAAAGCCAACCCCTTTATTCTCCACCGGCGGAACCACCCCCGTTGCCACCCCTTCGGGGGCCTGGTCGAGCCGGTAGTACTAGCACGAGTCGATACCACCGCGATACGGCACGGCAGCTCACTAATCCGATTCCATTGTTGACATAGTTCGTTCGCCAAGATTAAACTGGCTTTCGAGTCACGAAGGTACCCCTGAAAAGTGTGCCACCGTCGGAGGGGATGATGCCAGGGGATGAGTTTTGCCGACGGCGACACTTTGGGTTCCCTGTTTGAGGATTTCGAGGGGATGACTTAACGGGTAGACTTTTAGGGACGGGACAGATAGGCTGAGGTGATCCGCTGCTATCCCCTTGTTCTGATCGCGTGCTACCCCTTATCTCGTCCGGTTCCTCCTGATACTTCGACGATTACGGCCCGCCGAGGGGTGTGCCGGGCTTCCTAATGGAAATATTTATTGAAACGCGTACCTTTGACATCTCCCCGAGATCTATAAGAATGCTACCTCCTTGGGGTCCTGACATTGTTTTGCGGTCCCGTCATCGCCCCGGGACTCGCCTGTATAAGGATGGAATGGAATGACGCTTCCAAGGGATTCCTCGAAATGTCTTTATTCTTCCGTTTGATGCCCGCTATCTTCCTTCTGAACTGAAAGGACGTGCCTTGTGTTTCGCCAGGCCCTTAAGGTACGGCGCATCCTCTCAAGCGGCATAAGGGTTGGTAGGTCGATAGGTTTCTGGAACGGAGAATCCTCATTCGAGACTTTAAGAAGGACTCCTATTGGGAATTTTGGGACGTTCTCGCCGGCAGAGTGGGTATCTCTCGTGGCCTTGGGCCAAGTCCAATACCTTTCAAACGGAAATTCAGGCTTCTTTTGATCCTTTAGTTTCGAGCCAATTCTTGCTCCCTTCGCTTCAGAGTCTTCCTGCTTCTCTAGATTCCTCAGTGCTTTCACGTTAGGGATCCTTTATCCCTCAATACGTGTCCGTCTATGGTCTTCTGCGTTTGCGCAGAAGATCTGACGACAGAAGTTAAGGTCTTCTGATGTGGCTCTTTTTTTTTTAAATTAAAAAAATTGAAGTTCCGTCGTTAACTGTGATACGCAGCATATCAGATGTCTGCATATTGGAATGTAACGGGGG
>NW_014333426.1:205628-207669 GCF_000341935.2 Cephus cinctus
GAAGGTCGTCCGTTCCTGGGGGGATGAAAGTAGTGATAACGAATTTAAAAATGGCCTCACTGTCATGCTAGCCCTCACACCAGTAGGATCCACCCTTATACCTACCATCAACCCCCGCTAATGCTTGCTCGGTGGCTATTTTATTACAAACTACCCTCTATAAATCTTGCCTAGCAGAAGAAGCCGATGAGGCGGGGCGGGTGGGGGGTTGCTAGGGCGCAAGACGTACAATGAGATGACAGCAAAATGGACATCTTTGACGGGGCTGAACGCCTCTCTAAGATCCTCTCCACAACTGGGTACGTCCTGGCCAGGGTAAGGGTCCGTGGCTTCTGCTGGGAGAACCTCCATGACCGAGGGTGGCGTCCCGATGATAGAACGCGACGCCTTCACCCTTGGCAGTTCAACAATACCCACTTTTGCCTTCTTTCCCGTTTCTACGTCCCAGCCTCTCCGTCCACCCTCGACCATCCCTAAACGAAAGCCACACGCGCACCTATCGCCCTCTCTGAGCTCGGACCTTCTTACGTCACCTCATCCCATCCCTCGACCCCAATAACTGCTAACTCATCACGTGGGTTGCATAGGAAAAATCGTAGGGGTTACTTTTAATCCGTATCACGTGCTATTAGTTGTTTCTAGGGTTTTAGCCCACTGGCCATAATCGGCCACACGTCGCACTACGAGTCAGCCTATTTTTCACCTGTATTACCTATTAGGCAATTTTCCTTTTTTTTTCCTCCGGCGGACGATGGGTTATACTCTTTTTATCTCCTTTTTTTTTTTACAAATTACCCCGACATGGATCTCCGTTAATTCGATGGACTATTCGAATTTCAAAGACGACCTTTTTATGTCTAACTGCAGACCTTATCTTGGGTAGTTTCCAAGTTACGACCATCTCCAGGATTCTTGATTTTCCAATTATCCATCGATCCGCGAGATATTCTCCTCGATGATTATCATGCTTGAACTTTCGAACGGGTCGTGACGGCCGCATGATTTCCCAGGCATTTTTTTTACTTCGTACATTATAACGCAGTAATGCTGATACGTATAATCCACCTATACGATGGATTCGTAGGGACATCTACTTATGGCTTTCGATACGAAAATTTTTATGGGCCGCAGTGAAATCTCTGTGAAAACGATAGAGAGTAGCTCGAAAATTCAAAATCTCTTCAACCCTTGTATAACTTTTCTTTTTTTCGATTAACGAACGAGCGAGCAGAATAATACTGAAAAACCGAATAAAAAGCAATTAGTCGGTCGGCAAGCAAAAAGTAGGTCGGTATCTCTTCAAGCACATAGCGTATAAACAGTAAGATTTGAAGGATAGAAAAGAGTGAAGTCAAGTCATTTGCGTAAACTAGGTGGAACCACTACCCATTATTGATACTCGCGTAAGAAATGACGCGGTTAACAGGGGGCGCAAGGAGATGACTGGAAAGTAAAAGTAAGAACTCCGACAGTAAGAAGGGGCGCGCGCCTGTCACCCTTATCTCGGTAAAGAGGGCGTTTTCCGATCAGTTAAACTTGACTAAACCTCAACAACGTTTTTTAAGAGTCTACCACCAGCGTAAGGGGCTGATAGAGTGCGAGGGGGCAGGGGGCTGCAGGGGATTGGAGAATTCGTTGAGCACGCTAGAAAGTGGTACAGGGGGGTGCGGGGTGGTTTTCCACGAGGAAGGATAAGTACAGAAGGAAGGAAGGAAGGATGAAGAAGAAAAAGAAGAAGAATCGTAAGGGTGCCCCATGGAGGAGTGCGCGAGGGGTTGGTAGTGGGGGGTTGACTCTGTTGGAGTGGAGTCGACTAGATTGAGACGTGATTGAAAACTCTGCCTCCGGCAACGAGGAGGTTCGATTTAAATATATTCTAAAGGATCTATCCCCCTCCACCCTCCCCCTACGCATCAACCAAGCTCCAAAGCTCTACCACCCCTTCTTCTTCTTCTGACACAGCTACAGATTTTCCAACTTCTTAAAGGTCTCTTCTTCCTTTTCCATTTCTTCCCTCTCCACCTGCCCTTAACTTCGGTCC
>NW_014333426.1:207973-211434 GCF_000341935.2 Cephus cinctus
GACCCACTGAAGCCGCTGCCTTTCGCTTTTCGATGGATAGGGATAATCTACCCCGAAGAACAATGTACAATTCGCCTCGACATTTCTGATCTTTGCGACAGTTCACTGATCGTCCTTGTCGCTCGAGTGGAAAACCTAAAGCCTAGGGATTTTAACAGTGAGATTTAGGTACCTAGATACGAAGTTAATACCCACTCTCTTTTTATCCCTCTTCGTACTTGGATACTCGGAGGCTTTATTCCTGTCTATAAAATTTTTGCATTGATTTAAACAATTTTTCTTTTTTTTTCTTTTTACAGGCGAAGCTCGACAAAAGTCACAATGGCAAACCTTCTCGGGTCATTCACATCCGAAATATTCCGAACGATGTGACGGAGGCGGAAATTATCCATCTTGGACTACCCTTTGGCAGGGTTACCAATGTTCTTGTTCTCAAGGGAAAGAATCAGGTGAGTGCTCGATTTGTTAATCTGACATTTTTCCATGGGATATTTTACTGATGAATGATTACGGTCGGGGGGTGCTATTTACCTGGATTCTATATGCTGTGTATACCATATAGAGTTGTAGTATATAAATTGACTTTATTAGCGGCGCTAACGAGTCGTGTGGAACGGACACGGGTCCGTGAGCGTGCGATACCAGAAATAATTGAATCATCGAATGACGAGAATCGAATCGACCGTCACAATTTTACCGTCATCGTCCCTTGTCGGTTGCGCTCAGAGATTTTCTCAAAAGTGAAATTTTTTTACATCCCATCTATAACGCAGGCGTGCACGAGCACAGTTAGGCAATCCATTGGTATCAGATGGATTTGACAGCTGTCATTTACTTGCATCACGAGTCCGAATATATTGTAATTTTTTTTTTGCTCTCGCTTGAAATAGAAATGGGAATGACAAAGTATCGTATGCGACGTCAGGTCAGATAACGATTATCAAAATTAATTGAACTTACGGTAAGCTAACTGTGGCCCGACGTTTATCAGACAAATAGAAATTCGAGATATTAACTGGGGAACTCAGTACAGAGGGGTTGGTCAGTTCATCCCCTATCGGACGGCACCTTTCAACCCTTTATCAAAGCCAGTGGCTGCGGCCCGCTGCTACGGCAGGTGATTCCAGAGAGCGTATGTCAAGTCGTAGGGGAGTTGCTAATCGGGCAGATAACAGTTATCGGGCTCAAAAGAATAATACCATTAACAACCCTTAATAATGAGTTTGATAAACTCATAATAACTCCATGAAGTTCTACGTGGTAAATATTTAATTTTTAACCCTCCAACCGCCACCCCTCCCCCTTATCCAGGGGGATACCAAGTACGAGAATGAAAGAGAGGGAGAATAAAGGGTGAAGAGTGGGAGTAAGGGCGAACCAGTGGAAAGGGATTAAATAAAGGCGTAGAATATTTGAATAACTAGTAAATCCGCTCAATACGTATTTGATCGTATGTACCAGTCTGATTTTTACGATCTTCTTTCTCTGTCACTCTCGTTGTCCATCCATGACAGACGCAGATATTATGTCTGTCTCTCTTTCGCAAACGTCGCATTTCTTTAATAACATGGATATTATACCTTTATATACGAGAATTTCGCGCTCCTGCATTTTCACCAATGCGTATGGTTACATGTAACAATTGTGCTAAATACGAGGGAAAAGGGATGATTTGCAAATTTTACACGGACTCACACGAGCCCGCACGATAATAACCGATGGGAAACGACCGATCCGTTCGAGCTTTCGTGAGATTAAATGTACGCGGGACAAATGGAAAAGGTTGGAAAAAAAAATGAAAAGCAAATAATCGTATGCATAGGGATTTGAATTTTTAATAAACTCAAAACGAGCGCAGTGCTTGATAATATAAAATTTCTCGAGGTTATAGAAATTTTTGTGATCATTCGACCAGTGGCAGCTGAACTTTTTCCTCAGGCGGAAGAGTAGTAGCCGAACGAGCGGATCTCTCCGGGCTTAACGTGATGCGTGTAGCTCAAATGGGCCGATTTGGCTTTTAGAAAATTAACGCATTTATCCGTAATCGAAATTATGCGTGATGCGAAACGCGTGCGCGTTTATGCTTTCCTATGTATAGATAACAGATACACGTTACGTTGCGTGGCCGAAAATCGGTACCGCTGCCGCGGTAACACGAGCGAATGGTTTGTTTATGCCGAGAGGATTATAATAATGCACCAATAGCTCGATTCGCTTAATTCACACAGCCAAATGAAGAGATTTGCCCTCGCGCAAATTACATACGCATTAGCGAGGTACCTCCTGTAAACGTCCTGTGAATAAACGTAAACCTGGTGTACCTTCATGGAATAATGTGGCTGGTAGATACCACACGTGCGTATCACTATATGCGATATACATCGAATCACAATTCGTACATATTCCACATGAGGGATACGCACCGGATTTCGTTTTGCTTTAGAATTTCATTTTGAAATACTACTTATTAAATACGTAAATGCGACTGTCCGTCGTATTTTACTCTAAAGTTGAAAATTTGAATATTCCGTTGACACGAAACAAATAGTTATTTTGTCAACTACAAAAATCATTTTTTTTTTAATTGTTTACTGTGATAAGCTCTTATCTCGATTATTATTTTTTTTTTTTTACTAGAACGATCATACGTTATCATTAGATCGACTGCGACTGTTTGGAGAAATGTTGTCTTGTTTAGCCTGAATAAATATGGTCGGTAGGCTTTATCAACGTTGCTTTGAGTATATAACGGCGTGGCGTTCGCAGCGCCACGGGAACTAGGGGAACAGAAATTCCTCGAGAAGATCGAATTCTGCCTTCAATTATGCTCGAAAAGTTGTTCGAATGACTGACCGACCCTGGTAGGCACTCCTGATATTTGCTTTGATTACAAGTTCTCGGTAAGCTAGTTATCAGGGTGGAAGAGAACCGTTTGATCCGCCATCTCTAGGCAGTGGATAATATTAATAAACCTAGGTCTATCTCTATAGCGCTGAAAAGTAATTTGGCAAATCGTCATATCTCTTGGCTGTAACAGTTGTAACTGGTGCTTGGAAATACAAAATTTCGATTACGACGTAGATCGTCTGGGCTCTCTCCGTAAATGACTTAACTGGCGAGAGAGTTCACGTTAAGGTGGCTCGAGGGCAAAGTTAGTAAATTATTTAATAAATTGAAGGAAAAAAAAAAGATAAATATATAAAAATAATTTTAAGACACGACGTAATATCGAAGTCCGTCGTTTACTGTATCGTCGCTTCTAAAGTCAGTCTGGAATAACAGGTGTTTAGTGTGATTTTAATTAATTAGTTAATTAATTTAGCGTCTAAATGAAGCTTCGCTCAAAGGGAGATGGGCATGGGACAGAATTGCCAGTCTGACGGTTGGAGAGTTCGCGTCTCGTTGGTTAGTTGAAGGGGTGCTGCGAGTGAATAGGGTCGTCCGGGGCCCGTGACGGTGCT
>NW_014333426.1:211795-223535 GCF_000341935.2 Cephus cinctus
AGGGGGGCTGTAGAGAAAGAGAGAGAGAGAGAGAGAAGCGCAATGCTCAGGCACGATAGCGAGAAGCGGGCAAACGTAATAACTGTAATATAGAGAAATATTAATATTTTAAATTCAATTTAAATTCAATTAAAGTTAGAGTCTCGAGTCGAGTTAAGGGATTGGGTTGGGTAGACGACTACTTCGTACAGTCAGAATCCTAGATACTTACTAGTTAAGGGTTGGTCGCGGTTGGTCTTTCTTTGAATATCAAAGGGATGAAATTTTGTCCCTGTGCTAAATAAAATATTTACCCCTAATCATCGAGTCAATTTCATATTTTTAAGTCAACTATTTAACATCCCTTGCGTACACGCACGCTCCGATCAATCCATAAGTCACGCAGGGGTCGTCGCGACCCTTAATAATATTTGAGGTTATCCCACCCTCCCCCTGCCTTTTTTTCACCAAACTTCTCACCCTTGGACACACTTTCGTCGTACTTTTCTGTCTCATTTGTTTCTCGCATCCCCCCTTTTTTGTTTCTCCTCACGAAACACCCTCGGGCAAAAAACCATAACCAACCCGCACCGCGGGACACGCATGTACTTCACATGTGCCGAGGGCACGCATACCGTCGCGTCTACGCGATGAATCTATCGATTGGTATGGGATGGCATGCAACGTGCTCATTTACATAAATATGGATATTCTAGCGAGCCGCCACTAAACCCCCCTCGAATATCCCCGCCTGCTTTTCGTACCCTTGAACAACGACGCGAGCCAATAAGCGAACGGCCATTACGAGGCTCTATGGGAAAGCTTCATATTTTTCTTGCTCCGAAATACAAGAGTGTTTCGGGCGTCTTCGCGGCGGGCCAGTGGGAGGGACGAAACGGGAGTGGGAATTGTCGATTAACGAAAACGAGAATATGTTTTGGATAATTTGTGATACTCGAAAACTTTAACCCTCGTGCACCTAATAATCGGCTAATCATTATCAGCTCCGGTATACTGTCGTTATATAGGTACACAGTGGTGGGGGTCATTATCGCGGACGTATATTATCCTCGCAGTGTATTAAACTTATGGCAAGAGTTTACGACTGTTTCCTTTTGTCAAAGTGCTTTTCGCTCTGACGCGACACGAGCAATTAGCGGGGATCAATAATTTCACTGTGCCTAATGGGGCGTCAGGGCCGTACCACGTATCCCGAGGTCCCCCCGGGAAACGCGAACGGTACGCGATGCACTGTTGGGCATTGATAAACAAGATAACGTGAACGGGATCACGCGACTGCTGCATGTCGGGAATGTAGGTGGAAATGAGGTGGTCGCTGTGGGAAGTGGACGAAGGATTTCAAGGACGCGCGGGATGTTTTTATGGGTAACGGAAACACCTGATGGTTACGGGGTTACCTGTAGTGTATAAAATCTCTTGGAAATAAGAGAAGGGATTACAATCTTGGAGCATCGTCTTTAATGTCTCTTGGAATTTGAATATTAAAAATTACAAGTCTCCTTGGTTGTACTTGGCTCTAATGAATTGCGGAAGCGCCTTGTTGGCCTTTTTGTTCTTTTCGTCCCTGCAAAATTTTCATTTTTCTTTGTCCGACCTAGACGAAGAAAAGTGCGTGGTGCCGATGTACCGTCGCGCGTACATTTCCAAAAGACCCAGTGCCAGGGCTGTAAGAGCAGGGGGGTCGCCGGGGGGTCGTGGAGGGTGCGTGCCTATATAGATAGAATTTCTATTCAAGCCCGCAAGGGTGTGGTTAAGCTCTCGAATAGCGGGTAGCTCTGTCGCGAGTACCTAAGAGCCTCGAAGACGGTGGAGAAGGGTCTTAGCGCGGTGAGCGTGGAAAACGTCGCGACGGACACGGAGTTCCGTTTTGAAGCGTCGCGACGCATTTAACACGTTGAATTTTGTTTAGACATTTTCTCTCGGGTATGATACTTTTTTTTTGCCATTTTTCTTTCTTTTCGTCACTTTCCTTCATACTTTTTTTTCTTTACTTCCGGCTTACGTAACGACGTTCCATTTAAGATTCTTCTTCCTGTACGCACGAAGGAAAGTTCGCGTCTGTTTTTACGTATTTTCCTGAAGGTCCAATTGAAAAATTTCCTCCGAACGTAAACTGAGTCGACGTTAGCTTTTTCGACTTTCGCGTAACCAGTCTTTACGGCTCGCCGTGGAAACACGGGCTCTGAACATACGGCACGCCATAACTGGCAGTTTTCGCTTCGTTTCGGTCCGCACGGCGCCGTTGAAATTACATGACCGTGACGAGACGGAACGAGACCCGGGTCAGCATCCACGTCCGTTTTATTCTAGGTACCGCGCTTTTCTATGCTCTCGCGAATACACGTGGAGAGACCATAAACTCCACGTACGACGCTCCGGGAGTTCGTGCGTGGATTCGCCGTATGTGACTGCGCATTCGTTATTCTTGCTCATGTAACGGTAATTAACTTAGCGTTTTACGTATTTGGAGATCTCAACAAAAAATAGGGGCTGCTTATAACCATCATATGTGCCTGTAGGCATAACGGTATACGGAACGAACAAATAGAAAGTTCCTGGGTGCAGATACAGGGGGATGAATATTTAAGGGATGCAAGTCGCGGGCGAAGATCTCGAATAGCGTAGAAAAAAGGGTGGGCGGGAGGATTGAAGTGTTGACACACACTCGCGTCGGGGTATAATTAAAATTCGAGATTTTAAGGCGCTGTAAGGGCGAAGGGCGGAGGGGGGATCCCTGTCTGGAGGGTGCGACGCGGGGATATTTAAAACAGTCTGCTGGGTTAAAAGGGGGTGGCTCGCCGTTAGAGGAAAGACTAGTTGATAGGGGTGGAGTGTCGCAAAGGGGTTGGCGGGTGCCGTCATTAGCGAGGGACTCCCACGAACTTAAGCTACAACCCGCTGGTAGCGGCAGCATCCCTTAGCGAACCAGCCCTCAGGTCGCGGCCAACATCCCGCAGTCCCTGCAGACGCAATGAAAACCACTCGAGACCCCCTCGACCACGCGCCGCTACATTTAATACCACCCTTGTATGCGCTTTCTCTCTCTCTTTCGTCGTCGCTCACAGTGGCACCCCCTGTGAAACCATCCCGAATCCACCCCGTTGAACTGTATGACGCTCGACTCTTGAAAAGAAAAGAAAAAGTTGAAAATAGTGAAAAGTGAAAATGACCAAGTTTATAACTCTCGTATGGCTACTCGGACCTATGGATATGTGCACCGTGGTATAGCATAATATACAGTGATATTATGGTATAGTTTTGAGAATAGTATATGCTATAGTATAATATACGCTACAGTATACCTACGTGTTACCCTATACGGAGCGCGTGTCCCCCACACATTCTGACGGTTCCTATGGTATCTACCTAAGGTATATATATATGTCGTTATAGGGGTAGTTTGCGAAGTCGAATAGACTTTTCAAGAATTTGATCTTTCTTGGTCAGGTCATGGACCGTGAAAAATGTCACTGGTGGCTAGTGACCGTCGTTTCTCCAAACTTCAATGGCTCGTGCCCCGTAAACACTGTGTATATATATATATATACACGTATAATATAAAGTTCCCATTTAATATTTATGAATCCCAAGTTGGATTTGTTGCTCAAATAAGGTGCGTAGGATACTCAGACATTTTCGTAGTACGACTAAATCGTTGGTTTTTTTTTCTGGGGACTGGTTAGGGCTAGTTGAAGGGAGGTGGCTGTTTTTTTCAGCCGCCTGAGCTGAGGGCTGTTGCGGCCCTGAGCATCATGGCGCTTCGATGCTTCACGCACCCCCGATGTACCCTTGCCGTATTGATAGTCATGGTGGCTGTACACATATGCATACATACGTATATATAATCCATGCATGTTTCTACATATATGAAATAGGGACTGTTCGTCATGGGGGTAAAAGTCGAGGGGCCGATGACTCGTGGATTTCGTATTTTCGTTTTAGCACTCGGTGTAAAGAATCGGATGATGACGACCCCCATCCCGCCTCACATCTCCAGGTGGATGACTGCGGATTAAAAAATCACTACGCTGATTTGATTCCCTTCCTCGTACCTGATAGTCGCGTCTACTGGTACCCATAGCTGGTTTCAAGCCTCCCGCTATAACGAAAGGCGCCTGAGAATCGTGAAGAGAACGCCGAATGATATTCGGCGGACATCTTGGAACGATCTTGGGGAAAAAAGTTTTGAAGATATATCCGAGAGTCCGTTATCTTAATTACTCTCCTCTCGTTCTGATAACATTATCATTGTGTAATCGCCGTAAGATTGTTTTGACAACGATGACGACTATTTGCCCCGCGATCTGGTTAAGCAAAAAGTGTACGGGGAAATTCGAATTTTGCGGCGATTCCGGTGTAATTAAGCCAGTAGTTTTATTTTTTTTTTATTAATAGACAATTTTTTTTTTTTTTTTTCGAATAATTGAAAATAATCTCACGCGTCCTTTCGCTCGTTTGCATTGATTCCGCTCGATCTATGGGAAATTCAATACGGGTTTCGAAATCTCGATATCTCACAACTGCCGTCGCCTTAACGAACTCATGTCAGGGGCCAACATGAATTCGTATTATGATAATATTTGTGAATTTGTCAGCTTCTTATTTTTCACTTTTTTTTTTCATGAAAATACGGAGAATCTACTTGACGTGTTGAATTTCTCAGGGTTTAAGCGACAGTCGATATTTTCTACTTAATTCTTGGGCGTAGGTCAAAACTGCATTGTATTTAGAGAATAGGATTGCGTACCTTGTGTGGGATATAGTGTACAGGCACTGTACTATAGGTATCACGTCAATCGATTAAAAGTAGCTACGATATCCGATTAATTAATCTTTCCTACATTACAAGCGAGTGGTTGAATTGCCTTTGTCGTGCTCGAGGCTTCGAGCCCGGCTATAGGTACGTGCTGTAATCGTTATTCCGATTTGTTGAATTTCCTCGAATTGACCTTTTTTTCTTTACATGTCGTTTAAAACCGTAATAAAATGACGGCTATACACGGGCGTCGTCTCGCGAGGCTATCGGGAATCGTGCACTTCGCCCGTGGGTATTTCGCGTGGTACTAATCGCGAAAGTTATCGAGAAAAATTGAAAAGTTAAATATCCCATCAGAGTAAAAATGCCTTGGAAATCTCTGCGATGGGGTGCGAGAGTTGACTGGGTATAGGGTGGGCGGGGGTGGGAAGGTTGAAAGGGCATTTTAAATATCCAGCTGACAGCGGAATATAGGGCACACTGCGTTAGGGTGACGAGCATAACTTTTCATTGGTACGAGAGAACCGGATGGAGTCCCCCGAGGCAATCCGGCCAGGGACGTATCAAAAATATAATCAGAATAGGGGATGGAAGGGAGTATACTTGTGATAACAACGAGGGACGAACAAAAAAAAGAGTCACATTGAATGATTGCAAGCATGAAAATGTAACGAGATAATGACGTGACGTCATCGTCGTCGGACTTGAATCTACGCACAGTGCCGGATCTGGAGAGGGTAGATGTAGATGGTATATGAAAAAAAAAAAGGATAAAAAATAAAAACAACTTGAAATGAAAAAGTTTGGCGAGAAGTTGGAGCCGCGAAGCAGAGCCCGGAGGGTGAGTTAGACTGAGCAGCAGCGGGGAAGGGTGGTTCGGGTGGGCTGGCTAGTCGAAGAAGGGACGTCCACGAGTATCACTGTTTCTCAAACAGGGCCGTACCGTCCATGCTTGGTATACAGGTGCCCACGTATGCGAAGGATATAGAACGTTAATGCCGACGTACATGAAGCGCTACGACTCGCGATGCCGAATGGAAATCGAAGCCGCAGAAAAACATTACGTAACTCTCTTCCGCACGGCTTGATGACTTGTCTGACCTTTTCCTTCGTGCTGTTTTCTTTTTTCTTGTCTTTTTCCTCCTTTTTTCTTGCTCATTGAATCCCACTGCGTTACACGGACCAGTGAAAGGACCATGCTCTCGAAAAGCCGACTAACCGCCTAAGGCACCCTTGTGCCCACCTTTGTTAAAGTCAACCTTGGCGAACTCACGCTACGTCACTGGGAATGGCTGCTATCCTGACGCTGGACGACTGAGGGCTGAGCCCCGGGAAAAAATGCTTGGGGACGAAAGATGTTTAACACTAGATTGCCTAAGCAAGTCATTTTGAGTGCTTTTGAATTTCAATTTAAAAAATAATTATTTAAATAATGACACAGCTTCTTATAATGTTGTGACTTTTTCTACAACATATAAATGGGTTAATTAATCATTGTTGTGCCCCCCCCCTCTCTTCACTTCCGGTATATATATGTGGGTTATACCTATATTGCCGAAAAGCAGTCATTTCGACTGCTTGGAAAAGACCAGTTCGGCTCTGGATTGGAATAACATGATAACATACAAGTTCATGATAAATTGTCGATTTCGACATCTACTTGATAAGTTGCAGTTGTTCAAGAACTAAAGTTATTGTTATTCGAATCTTTATGCCAGGCCTGGCCACGCGCTTTGTTCCCTTTGAACGCGCTGCAACGTAGTATGATCTCATACTCTAATCGATACGCCTGCGCACGTGTCGACTTTTGTCAGGTTTTTTTTATTGTTAATACTTATTAATAACACGTTATATGACTGTAAGTGATATAAAATATATTAAAAATTACTGTTAAACAAATTTCTTTGCGCATTAGTTATTTTTTCACAATGCAGTCATTTTGACTGCTTTCAGGCATTATAGGTATATACTAAGCTCCCGTCTTTCTAGTGTTAAGAAATAATAAGACCAGGGACTCTGCATTGGCGGAGCTTCGGCTCTGTCGCCGCTAGATGGCATCGTCGTAATTCGATTCGACTGGCCCGGAACGTTTACGGAGGAGTTTGGTGCCGCCTCGTTCAGATGCCGCACAAACAAATGACTGTTTGTGGCCATTAAATTTTATATCTTCTCGAAAGTGGAAACCCTCTCGGTCGAGGGTTCGATTCCGCGTAATTCTATCTTTTTTCTCCTAGAATCCTCTCTTTTGATGAAATCTTGTGGATTTTTAATTTTTTCATTTTGCTTAACAGACGGAACGAGTCTCTGCATGAATTCTTGTTCATCTTTATGATCTGCTCTTTCTTTTCTACCTTCTTTCACCCGTGCACTTTCTCTTCTTACTTCCATCCCCCGCTACCACATCCTCGAAACCACCCTTAAACACCCCTTGCCGGAAGAACGACTTGGTACGCGATAACTCTGTGAACGATCTGCTGGAAGCTATTGGTGGCAACAGTTTAGCATAATCCGTTGCACCAACCCTCGATTCAACCTTTTTCCCTTATATTTTCTACCCTCTGGCTTTTATCTTTTACCCTCCCCTCCCCCCCCCGGGCGTTCTTCGTGCTGGATGCAACGTCTACCTTTCTTCGATCTTCACTCTCGAGTCCATAGTCCCCGTAACCTCGGTTTCAGGGTGATCCCGTTTCGCTATTCTGATTCAACCCCCTCCTTGCACCCTCTCATCCCCGTCGAAACCCACCCTTTCTTTCCCGCTCAGACACATAACCGTAAAGCGCGCTTGATTTATTGTAATTGCAGAGGCCGCGCGCGACTCTTTAAGAAACCAAATGGATTCGCGCCGTTTAAAGTCACGTCGGCGAAGATTTAGCGTAATTTTACGAGGGACGTATAAGCGCCGCGACGCCTTTCGCGCGACGGGCCCTGCGATCGCGACGTCGACGAAGATAAGGATTCCGTCTGGTCGAGGGATCCACCGGAGTACCTATTTATTTTACATTATTTTACTTCTCTTTATTACGCATCGTCTTTTTTCATTACTGGTTTTCTCTTCTTTTTCTTTCTTCCTCCGCTCTGCATTAATGAATTGGATTCGTTATGGCTCTCTTTTGCTTTCTCCTTCGACTGCAATGACCGTTTTCACAGGAGATCGTAATTGCGACAGAGGGAAATCGCAACGACGCGAGCGCCTCCGGTCGACTGATGCAATATACAATCTCACGAAATTGAATATTCCAATGGAATTAGTCCGTAGCGCCGCGACCGACCATCCAGTACGATTTCTCGCCCATTAATTCCCTTTGTCGCTCCGAGAACGAAGAAAATCGTCAGTTCGAAACGATCTAAATGCCAGCGATACTCTCGTACCTACCTTGCGCCGATGTACACGTTACCCGCACGTAGCGTCAAATATCACTTCTGTACGTTCTATACGATTTATCTACTCTGGTGCATTTTTAAAGTTGACATCTCGTTTGACCTGGTACTTTTATCCATTAGGAATCGTCGGTGCGCTTATAAATGAACCCCAATAGGTATATATGATGCTTAAGCCTCCTTTTCATTTGAGTTCTCCAACGAATTCCCAAAGCGGTGGTCGAGGACCCGCTTCCCATTATTCTTCGACTTCTGACATCGATTCTGCTGGTTTTCACACTTTCTCACATTTCTTTCCTTCCTTTGACTCGAATAACAACGGGGTATCGTATTAGAAGGGATATATGGTGGTTTCGGAATTTTCCCATTTCACTCAACGGGATGAAAGCACAGACAGGAGCCAGAGGGTGGACACACTTGAAATGCTATATTGGTTTACAAAAAATTATGGAGAAACGTTTCGAGGGGGAGTCAATGAGGCGCGTCAGATTTGTGTCAGGTGTTGTTTTTGCTCCAGATATTCCTACCCCTGATTCAGGGGTGATTTCTACTTTAAAACCCTCGTTGCCCTAGAGCCTGAAGAATTTCTGGCGCAATAAGAGCGAGTCACCCCGTAGTTAGGATTTTCCCACGAATCCCTCGGAACTCATCCTGCACCCTTTACTATATTTATTATATATTAACTTTTTTTGAAAGGGGTGGTTCCTTCCAATTTTTTTTTATAAATCCCCAAAACTTCAACTGCACGACGTGATTAAGTCTCAAGTTTTCAGGGTCTTCCAAATCCTTCTTCTTCCCTTATTCTCTACTCCTTAATTCCTTCTTTTCTATAGGCCTTTTACCAGTCCGTTTTCACCCTCGCTCTTGACTGCGGTATCCTCGAGATTTCATCCCCTTCAGGAATAATTGTACTCGCCCAGACATTGTCCTTGGGGAATCGCATTCTCGATACAGGCACGGAACAAGTAAGAGCATAATGGATCGTACCAGTTACAGTACAGACACTGTGAAAAGTCCTCTAGACAGCAAGGGTGGAAGTTAAGGCCAGGAAGGTATACCATCCGGATGAAGGGTAGAAAGAGACAAGAGCTAAAGTTCGGCTGGTAAAGCTGCGTGGAAGAGAGCCGTCCTGACTCTGGGAGAGTCTGGTATTTTCGGAAGTACGCCGAGTTTCGTGGGTCTTTTACGTGACGCGGAGAACAAAAAAAAAATGAAAACAGAACGGGACGAGGAACGGCCAAAAGTTAGGGGTTGGTACCACCTGACTGAGACCGGATTCTTTTCGTGGCAGTAAGCCGCTGGCGATTCCAGGAGGAAAAACGAAAGACTGGAGAAACGAGAGAAGAAAAGAAAAAGTAAAAAGTGGAATGAGAAATAAAGAACAAAACGTACCAGAATTTTTCTTCCCCTTTTTTTTTGTTTCATTTTTTGATTTTTTTTTTTTCATCCCTTATGCATGCCTGCTTCTACTCGACTTCTGTTTTTTTTTTTTTTTTTTTTAATACTTACCCCTCGCACTCTCCCGTGTCGCGTCTCCGTACCGTGCGCCGTATGCCAAGAACCCGAGAGGAGTCCTAGGTGCCCGGGAATCTCACCCTCCATTTACAACCCCTTCTTCGGTGGGAGCGATTTGACGCTTCCATAATTCCGCACTCCCCCCAAGTCAAAGGTGTCACTCCATTCGTTTCCTTCAATTTTGGAGTGTCGATCGCGCGAGACACGGTAACTTCGAGAATGAAATTGCGATGATTAATTCAGGATAAAAAGTTTAAGGAGAGAAAGTCCCTGGACGCCGAAGCTTCTAGGGAATTTTCACTACGAGGATTTATACCGCAAGTACGGCGTCTATAACGAGAATTATGAAATATCGACTAGTGTATTTACTCACGTACTAACTGGGTGTAGGAGGTTCTTCGATAATTTAAATAGCCAGTCAGGAGTGGTCGGTGTGGATCCACACAGGTGCAGCTGCAGCTGTAACCAAGCTAAGTGCATTCTTTACTTAGGCGCAAATGAACGAGCCTATAAGCCGTAAACAATGGTTACTTTGTAAAACACGTCAAATTATCAAGATATACTCGCTCAGGTTGCGCATAGGGGAGGTGTGTGTGGGTACAGAGGTTGGCTGCGGCTTCGTTGGGTAGCCGGTAGAGGGGAAAGATGGCGAGGTGGGGGGGGGGGAGGTGGTCGGAGGACGAGTAGGTATAGAATAGGGGCAAGTGTAACTATCTCCCCTCACCTCCTTCCCACCCTCCGTCCTTAGCTGCAACGGCGGCGCAGCACGCTGCTAGACCCGGGCTCTGCTCCCATTGCACCCTGGGGTCTATATTAATGATATAATATTTCTTTGATTCAGCCCAGCATCCGCGTTTCTCTCTTAACAACCCCCAACCCCCTCCGTTAAGCTTGCGGAACGGGAGAATGAGTTCAAACGTAGTTTCAGTAGACCTCGTTTCGCATCCCCTATTGCCGGGATAAATTACATTCATATTCTGCCCTCGCGACTCAGCCGACCCTCTCGACTCCATCCTCGTTCTCGTTCTTTGACCGAACCGCACCTACTACCCCCCTCTGAAACCCTTCGCCGTCTTCCTGAACTCCTCCGATCGCTCTTCTTCCCCGAGGACTCTTTGCCCGTAAGACTCGCTAGAATACTTCGGCATCCTCTTTCAGATCAGAAGTAACTCCCGGGCCAAGTTGTGTAAACTAACCCATCAACCTGATAGCTCTTAAACGCATCATATCCGGAAGTCTGCGCGCACGCTTCGGCTGGTGAAGAATCTCACTTCCGGTTCCATCGGTAGACTCAGGGATAAATAGCTTTATTTCCGGTAGCCACTCAGACCAAGACGAGCTAAGAAAACTAACAGGAAGTCCATCCGTCGGAGGCGCAACGTTTCCGATCACAACGGATTCACTGGTACGCCTGATCTACGATTACCCTTCTGGTACCAACCTTCAGAGTTGATATACAGACTCCGTTAAGGTGATCCAGTCCCTTTAGGACACGAGGGTGGATACTGGTCTCACAGTGAATGTGGCCAGTCAAGGTTGTAAAACTGTTTTCTGTCTTGTGCCAAGGGAGGCTGTTACTCCTTTTCGTCCTTACTAATTCAGCCTATATTTAAGGGATGTCCTTTCTCTCTCTCTCTCTCTCTCTCTCTCTCTCTCTCTCTCTCTCTCTCTCTCTGTAATATTCACACGAAAGCTAATTATTCAGCAACCGCTAATCACTTTGGGGGTTGGTAACGCCTGCCGCACACTTGCAAACTCCTTAAAGCGCCACCTACGGCTCCTTAGAGTCGTCCTCTGTGGCAACTTTTTACGATACCGCCTTTAAGTGCCAAACACGATCGCCACTAAGGGTATCGAAGTATAGGGTTGATATTTAATAGCTATTTGGTCGAGGTGGCGGAAGTGGAGCGTGGCGAAGTCAGGATGTTCATGCGCCTTAGTAGCCGGCGCAGCTACACCTGGGGAACTACCCCTGGAAGAAATAATTGCCTGGAACGTCGTAACGTCTATGACGTCCTAGCGTCTTGACTTTACGACCCCTCTTCGCCAAGGGGATGACGAGCGTCATCCTCCCCCCCCCCCCCCCCCCCC
>NW_014333426.1:223583-224766 GCF_000341935.2 Cephus cinctus
CCCCTCCACTCCTAGTGACTTCTCATAACGCTGCCACGCGTCAGGCCCCACTCCACTCTTTTCTGTATACAACAACGCAACTCCCCCATTTAAAAGTTTCACACGTCGAACCGCTTTCTCGCCCACTTCCGGTGACGTCACAGGAGCCTGGATTTTAATGGCTACAGAAATAGGAGCTTTAATGGAAAAGAACGTTTGAGCGTCTATCCATGAAATGGATATTACCCTTGTTTCTAAGGCGAGCGTGTCAACTCTCTGTTGACATTTCAGAATCTCTTTGGAATAACTTCGGTCTGTCTTTTCCTCTTTCCGTACAACGCGTACTACGTTGTTGTTCTTATTATTCCTTTTTTTTACATTCATCTCCCTTTGGCATCCAGCGGAAAAGTCACCCCTCGAATTTCACCAGGATCACACGAGGCGTCCTGGACAGGATCAGCTGTAGTAATTTACGCGAGAGGGTGGCTCTCGGTACCGGACGGAGATTCTATCCAATAACTTCTTTATATTTGACATCCGTGATGGTGAGGAAGCAGCAACCCCTGTCTCCACCCCCCCCCCTCTCCCCAGTTAATGTCAGTAAGGGGTAGGTCGAGGTAATCCGGGATTGAGATTCGGGGATGCTCTGGGATATCTCAGGGTGTAGAGAGTGGTATAAAGTAGTCCGAGGGGTGGCGTATTATACGTATGTGTATAGATAGACTGGATGTTACTGTATGTATACGAGAGGGGTAGTTGTAAGAGGGTAGCTCGGTGCTGGAGAGAAGTAAACCGGCGCCGAACGGATGCTGGAAGCCGCCGTCTCCGTATCTATAAAATAATAATCATCCCCACGCAAGGATATACGATCCCCATAAAATACCCGAGTACCCGTGTAACGGGTACCGCCCATCCCGTCCGCAGTTTCTCTCGACAAGTTTACCGCTCCTCTATCTCCGTCTCACTTACGCTCGTGCCTACCTCCCAGCGCCAAAACCACCGTCCGCAGCCCGTCGCTTCCACCTACAGAGGACTTCTTCACCCTGGAATCCCACTGGAGGAAGTCCCCTGGCAACGGGGGGACTACTTCTTTCTTTTCTTCTTCTCTCAGCGACATGAAACCTTTGCGAACCGCGAAGGCAGCCGCGACACGTGTAATAAACTTTTGCAATATGTTTCTAGCGACTAACCCCCCCCCCCCCCC
>NW_014333426.1:224858-230233 GCF_000341935.2 Cephus cinctus
CCCCCCACCTCATGCGTGTCCGACTTGGCGTTATCAACCCCCACGCCGCACGCGTGTGTTTTCGTTTCACCACCCCTCCTAGATCATACCGTGAGCCGCGCATGCGCACACGGCCACTGTACTCTGTACCTCGTAATGGACGCCGTGACGTCATATATCCCAAGTGCGCACATACGTATATCTACATACAGCGGGATACCGAACACAGATACGATTCCTCGTCCCTTAAGTGAATTTCAACATCGATGCCCCGTGCCTGCTACCCTTGGTTCGATGAAAAATCGAGTACAGGATTCAACGGATAGGAATGAATTCTCCGAGTTGTTAACGCATCCCCACCGGTACTGTGCTGCATCCCTTCCTCTACGGGGTTGCGTCTGTCCCGAGGAACTCTCTAAGGGTTGGACAGATATTAAAAATTCCTGCAAACATTTGATCCTCTCAAAGCGTCCCTCACTCGTCGCGCTTACCAATTTGGGGTAGGCAAAATCCTCGGGTATCGTCGCACCGGGCATCCCTTATGGAGCCACCTGCTCCTCGAGCTGCCCCTATTCTCCCGGCCCCCAACCGGTACTGCATGCCTACCGCTAAACGAGAGTTTGCGCACGTTAGGTTTTACCTGCGGCCTTCACGCGGTCGGCAGACGGACGCGCGGTAACCGCCATACGATTATCGGCTACCAAATCTCCGCTAATCCGCGGCGGACTGACCGCACGCGGAATTCCCATACGATGAAATTATGACGCTTTCCACGATCCTTTCGCATCGCACGGTTTCCCGCTCTACGTCATTAGCTCACGCATAACGCACTATAAACGCATTATACCCGTCTACCATCCCCCGCGCCTGTCCAACAACTCACGTTTATAACGTCCATCTCCGTCGATATTATACGCGCATAAATAACCGGGTTACGCCTCCCATTTCTTTTTTTCACTCAACCAACCCCACCTCTCCCTTCACCCACGCGCTCAGCGGCATTACGAGATTCCAGGATTTTACTATACAAATATACATAGTTCACGGGACTGTCAGGTGCCGTGTGTAGTATACCTATAGTTACTGCCTGTATAACGCTTAACGTCCTACTAGCCATATACTGTACTCGATATAAGCTCGGCATTCGAGTGAAGCAATATCCTGTAATGGTGTGAAACCACAGGGACGTAAAAGAATACAAGATAAACGATCTAACAAGAAATGCATAAAGCTAGAGAAAATTAATAAAAAAACCCCTTTTTTTTCTTTTCTAAAATTCTTCGTCGCTTCTTGCAGAATTCCCGTGTCTAAGAAAGAACTGAGCCTCTATTATTCAACTAATAACGCCTTCTATCTCTTGTTATAGATATGTATGTTATATATAGTTTAACGTTCGTCTGGATATCCCTGTGCACCTATACAGGTGTATACTGTCCTTTGTTTTTCTTTTTCCTTTAACGGTATAGCAGGGCGTCCTTGTCTCTCTTGTTTGCTATCTTTACCTCAGACCCCTTTCACTCTTCGGGATTCGCAGCTTTAAGGGAATATCGATTTGAGCAAGAAAATCGCACGGGATGCGAATGCAGCGCTTTCTTGCTCAAGCTCCGTCCAATGGAAATTAATTGCAATGGGTATAGGGGTTTATGGGGTAAATGAACGATATGGATTTTTGTTACCGACCCAGTGATGGCTACTAGAGCTGCACGCAAGTTCAGTATCGCGAACCTGGACTGTATGATTTTAATGATCAATCTTACAATTGAAATTAAGAGCCGCCCGGTAGGGGCGAGGGGGGGTGGAATTTATTTGCTTGTACTCGAATAAAAAAAATATAATACGTACACCGTACGCGGAAAACTGAAATTGCGCGAAATTACAACCTGAGGCGTCTTTTCGCGGGAGAAGACTGGGACGGTGCCGGTGATGCAATTAAAATGAAATTCTTGAATGTATAAAGATTGCGCAAGGTTTATTCGCCGGTACCAACCTGCTCTGAGTATATGAAGGCTGAAGTAGAGGAATCGCTGTTTGCTCATTACAACGTATAGGAATACCCGGCCACGCTTTGGCTCAGTAGGAATTTTCAGATATCTCATTATGACTCACCTGTGCGAGGGGAAATATCAAAATATCTTTTTACCCACCTCCCACTTCGAACACCTATCCTTTTGTCTTTTTCACTCCGTGTCTGCTTTTCTTTCCCATCCCTATCTCTCATCCACTGCCATTTCCCCCGGCTGGCATAATTTGTTTGCTCTCGAAACAAAAGCGCCACTCCCGAAATGAGAGTAACGTCGTTCGCTTGAGGATGACAAATTTTTGTGTAAATTTTTTTTTTTTTTTTTTTTTTTTTTTTTTTTTTTTTTCCTTTTATCCACCGACCGAGCATTCCGAACTCGCGTTGATGGAATATGACATTTTTTTGTCGCGCAACAATTTTCTGAAACTTTGTGATTTTCGATAGTCTTCCAAGAATTAAACCCTCGTGGCGCAACCCTCTGGTACTAGTTAGCTACGGAGTTAGACGTGGACCCGTCGCTGAGGGTTGTTGGTCTCCGTTCGTTTTACCTCTCGTCGTTGAAACAGTTGCAAATCGCAAGGGTTGAAACCACCAGCTCAGCTGTTTGTTATTTATTGGACGCCAGCCCTCCAAGATTAACCTTGCCAACACAGAGCGGTGCTTGCTCGTTCGCGTTCATTGCTGCTGAAACGACATTTATTCTGCGTCGACCCTTTCGCTATTCCTATAGAGGGGAGAGGTTAGTATACGCACAGCACAGGGTGTACCATTGTGTGTATATATATATATATTGCAGTTGAACGGAGTAGCGAAAAAATCGCGAGAATCTTACACCTGGATTGGTAAATTAAAATGAAGAATATTCTCAGTCGACTGAGAAACGAATAGATGAGCGATTTACACGTTAATACGTGGGGTTGGTATAATAGTTTGATAACCCGTAAAAAGGATGACAAAAAGTTCGATGACAGTCGGTACTCACGTCCTATAACCCATCACGTGTAAACTATGCAAAACATTGAGAGATAACCTAACCTTCACTTACTCTTTCGCATCCATTAAACAACCCCGGATTTTAACCCCTAGCGGCGAAAACTGGCAACACGCGCTAACGGTAGAACGTCGCCAGCAGCTTAGTTACTCCGCATCGGTTTATTGCTTTTTAAACAGTTTTTAAATGAACCCATAAACGGTTAACAGACCCGGCCAACACGTTCCCGCTCGCTTATCAGCATGAGCCCCAGTTTTCTCCTGCTTCGTGGCCAATCAACGTCACAGTCCCGCGTATATACGTCTCTGTCGGACGGAAGTCGGACGCTCGCTCGCGCATGCGCACGTTTCATCTCGTTCCCTCGACGTCCACTTTATCTCGTGAAACAACTACGAAGACCATTTCCGAGTGTTTATCATTGTAGCCGCTCGAGTGCGTGCTTTGACCTCCATGCGGCGCCACAGTCGAAGCGTCACCTACTTCCCTCGCTCGTGCACGACACGGTAACCGTTAAAATTTACACTTGCAGCTAAAGCTTCTGCGGTTATCAAACTTTTCTCTATGTTTTTCTTGCATCGGAAACTTTCTCTCATATACATTTCTTTGGCGTACCTGCGAAATCGGTCACGAAGCTAACCTTGTTTCCGTAATGTCCTACCTCCCACCCCCCGGCATCGTCCTGTTTCACGATTCTCTTGCGACTCGAACGATCCGTGCCTTAAGTAACTGCCTCGTAAAATTCTCTGTCGCGCAATCACCCTCGGTTCTGGACTTCTCGACAACCCTTTACATTTTATATAGGTATATAACCTAACCCTACAATCCCTTAGGACAAACGTAACGGTCCTTGCTCTTTCTCAACCTGCGCCTTCTCCTATTGAGAAGTGCAAGCGTAAAATATAGTAATCTACTCGTCTGTTCGTACGTGGATTTGTAAGGGGTATTTACAGTTAAAAAAAAAAGTTTAATCCTTTTTATCGTTCTGGGGAATGATTGTGAACTCGACACGACGTCCTGATCGTCATTCTGCACGATATAAACCAGTCACGACTGTAAACGGCACCCTTTACCGATATTCCATTATTTCAAAATCCAGCTGTGGAAATCTCGAGTCGAGCATTCGGGAAAATTTAATCTGGCGCGATGTAACGCTACGCGAATCAACCGAGATGGGGGAGCGAGAGAGAAAGAGAGTGCCAGTGGGTCTACCCGGGTGGGCTGGGGAAGTGGGAAATTATGCAGATTAATTAAAGAATGGTTGAGAGTCGAGAGTGGAGAGTCAGTGAGAAGGGTAGCTGCTCCGTAGCCGCTGCTGGAAATGGAGCAAAGGAGACAAGCGGCGGGTGGGTGGACGGGGCGAGGGGGCTCGAGAAATCTGGGGAAGGCACCTCCGATGAGATGGTTTCGTGACGGGGAGGGGCGAGCGGTAAAATGTCTAAGGAGAGAGCAGAAAACTAGGCCGAATATGTAAACACTCAGGTAAATTGAAAATTAACCGGAATCGCCCACTTTGCTCTTTCCCTTTCGCTCTTCGCACGATACTTGACTACATTACTCGTGCCTGTATGTACTATATCTATATATGTATACCGTCAGGAAACGGTTGATTTTTTTTTTATCAGACGATCAAAAGTGTCCATGACGTATGTACGTACGTTATTTTTATTTCATAAGACTTGTTTAATGAATTTTCCTAACGAGATATCCTTGTCTTTTTGTTTTTTTTTTCTAGGCTCTCCTAGAGATGGGAGACGAGAATGCCGCAGCCACTATGGTGACGTATTACGCGTCGTGCGTCGCCCAGCTCAGAGGTAGAGCTGTGTACGTGCAGTTCAGTAACCATCACGAACTGAAGACCGATCAGACCCATAGCAACGCGGTCAGTAGTCCCACAAACATCGTCGCCAACCCGTCCAACGTCAGTATCATTATTCTTTTTATTTTAGTTTGCATTAGGCGACGCGCGACTTGCTCTTAGACAATTGAAAAATGGAAGAAAATCCAAATGAAAACACATCGATACGTTCCCGGCCACGATTTGACCTTCTCGATGATTCTCGTGAATGCTTGTAAAAGTTATTCCAAAAAAATAATAAAAAATCGGCTCCGAACGTACCGATTTTATCATTGCTTTCAGCTTGGAACGTTACGTCTAATCTAACTACGTACTGCTAGCATTAACTATATTCAGCCATAATAGTAGGTAGTCCAAAGCCACGCGGCCTGGTTAATTAAACGTGTAGCATCCTCATTTTCTTTCCCCTCCCCGCCTCCCCCCACCCGTAACCCAAACCACTGTCCCGGCTGTTGTTAGATCGCCCCTCTTTCTCTGTCCCTCGGCGTACAGCTCACCCTCCTGCCCTGACTTGTCACCCCTCCCCTCCC
>NW_014333426.1:230792-232547 GCF_000341935.2 Cephus cinctus
CCCCTCGCCACCTGATCCCACCGTCCCACGTGTTCTCTCTCCTCCCCTCCCTTCGTCTTGTCGCTGACCGCGTCAAGTCAATTTAAACACCCTCAACCCTAAACTCCATTATAATTAACGCAGCCATAATTTATGAACGTAAAACCCGCGGCGAGAGTCCGTCGCTCCCACCCTGAAGCGTCGGGACGCCCGAGGACGCTCTCTGGAGTGATAAAGACACCCGTCTCTGTATATACACACATCCTCTATGCTTGTCACTTGTCCCTCCTTGGAACATGCGCATCTTTCTACTATCGTCGTTTATCCGTGCTTGCTTATACTGTGTGTATATAGTTATATACTCGTAGCGTTTCCTGGCACGGCACGTTTCAGCTAACTTTTACCTGACGGATGTCACGTGATATTCCCGTGACGAGACTCGACGCGATATTCCCGTCTCTGTCCAGGCTTCGTATTTTCCAGTCTGCCCCTAATCAATCTCCTACGCTACTTTTCATTTGTAGAGCGTCGACTGGTCGTGGTCGAAACTCATGAGAACGGCTCGAGAATACCGGTCCTGTCGTTGTTGATTTAATAGTCAAAGAAGACGTAGATATAAACAAATACGCAAACGTCATGCTTCGCATACGTATGTCCGACGTCGGCAGCTTCCACGTCATTCCCGATATTAACTGACGTTCCCGTTGCTTCTCCTGAGGGTACTTGTGCACGTGTTACCGTCTCGTGTACGCATACGGCAAGCGCTGCCAACCTCGTTGCTGATACTTGCTCAGTCTTCTTCGGCCCTCCCGTGCTTTTACCTCGTACCTCGTGCGAGTACTGGGCTTCACTTTCATAGAGCGGTGTATTTCATTTTACATATGTGCCTCGTATGTATAACGTGTATTGGTTTACATCAGATATGTTAGGCAAGCCATATGTGCCGTATGAAGAACTGTTAGAATATTTACACTGTATATAGATATATACGGGTACAGAGTAATCTTTTCATATCTGTAAGTTCCCCCTGTGCTTGTTTGGATCTACGTGAATCCTGTTACGTAAATATCGCGCATATAGATATCTGAAGTTTATATATATGGTTTACGGATTGATACGTGGGTCCCCTGTATCAGATATACTTTTTTATCTTTTTTTATTTTTTATTTATATTTACATCCGTATAACTACTTTTCGTATTTCGGTTGAAACTAGACGCGAACGCAATATCGATTCACACACGCGCGCTCACAAGTCTGTTGGTAAGGAGGGTGGTAAGGGGTGGCCTCAGTCCCTTCGTAAGATCTTATAAAAGTTTGCACGAATTATTACTCAATATTTTTTCCAATAATTTGAAGAAAAAAGAAAAAAAAGTTGAAACACCAATGCCGATATCGTATTTACTTCAGGTCTTTGGTACTTCCTAGTCGAGTACTAGGAGAGAGGTAATTTACGTAGTCGGACGGCAAAGTCGATACCTACTTTACCGTACACGATTTCCCTGCTTACTTATTCCTGGGTGATTTTAGACCGCGGGCGATTTTCCCTCGTGAAATTAAACCAACGTTAACCGCGATCGCTTATCAACGACACGCGACTCTCTTTCGTACTTTGGAGGCTCGTAGACGCCCGACGTGTCCTGGTGTACCGTTCCCTATCCCCACTGATTCCTGAGGGATTTGCGCGACTTAACAAATGGATGCTCCTCTCACCTCGCCGCGACGCCCGAAAAAGCAATCGCCATGAAAGCTTTAAAGAGACCGTGGCAGAGGGATT
>NW_014333426.1:232622-236425 GCF_000341935.2 Cephus cinctus
GGGGGGGGGGGGGGGGGGTATGGAAGACTCAGGGTTGATTTTTAAGCAAAACGACAAACCCCAGCCTAATGGCCCCTCGTACGTTATTCCTTAAAGCCTGTAGGGAAGACCCCGAATGTCATTTAGCAATGTTACGTTCACTTTTTATAGGTCATATGTACCTTGAACGTTTTTAGTGATTTTTACGCGAGACGCAGTTATCTTGGGGGGTTAGAATATTTATACTGTGGAGCTATTTGTACTGGGAAATTATTAGTGATGAGGTGGGGAACAAGTTTTTTTTTTTTTTCGAAATCTCTTTTTGGTGTTACGTCAGTGGTTACATATATGTCTGTATTTGAAATTTAGTGAAATTAAAATTCTCCGTGGATATACGGACGTTTGTTAATTTTATCCACGAGAACGAAGGCTGTGGACTCGTTCTCTCTTACGGTTGTACGCTGCCGAGCGGAAGCGAGCCAGACACCTTTAATGAAGACTTTAGAACGCAACGTTTAAGACCGACGGTCGTGAACCCGCAAATTAAACTTTTTGCCAGCATCCACGTTGCGGCACACCTCCGCATTGTTTAGTAATTAATTTACCTTGGTGTTAACGTAGCATCTATAACAGCGGATATACGCGTGCTGTAGTAGGTTATGCTACGGTAACCTTACATTTTTAGGTTATGGGCGGCACGAAACTTGAACTTCGAATCACGTGAAATGTTGCGCGATGTATAACTGAAAATCGTGAAAAAGGTTTATGCTGCTTTAATGGTAATTGTTAAATAGTTTGCTGTTCTTAAATTTTTTTTCTCTCACTTTCAAATGCACATCGCGATGCGGTCAAATGCAAAAATGCTGGAGCGATATTGCGAATATCGTTGAAAATTGAAAGGTTCAATCTCGCGAAGTAAGGTGGTGACTACGGATAAAATAGCGGAAAGTCATCTACACACGTGTATGGATATGTGTATGTCTATGTGTATGGCGCTAGCGGCTGAGACTCGTAGCCCAGAATCTCCGTCGTTGCGATGAAAACTGGTCACGTGTGCAGGCGCTACTAGTTCAGATTGTGTACCTATAGGCAGGTGTGCGCGTTCCTGATGTACCGTGAAAAAAGAATAGAGGCGTAGCAATAATAATTTTTCTTGAAATTCCTCGAATTCGCGAATGCGCGTGCCCGACTGTCTCTGAGATTCTTTGTTGCCCTTTTTCCCCTTCAACTATCTGCCCCGCTCCCTTGTTTTATTTCGCGTGCTTTGCATTCTTTGAGGAGCTACGTACAGGGAAAAATATGAAATATTTCGTTGGTACGCGCGTATATACACGTACGTAGACGGTCGCCGGGACGTCGCGACGCCGTCTCCTTTTTGTCCTAAGATAATCTTAATAGATTTCTAAGGGTGGATAACCATGCTGGTAAAAAAATCTTTCTGGCTTCGGGTCCAATTTGATTTTCGATGCTGTCCGATGCGTATTGGTCGGTCCAATAATTTATGAAAATTGTCTAATGTATATTTAGCGTTTTTTGAGAAAATCACGGCAAATCCATTGGATAAAAAAATCACAGTCGTAAAATCCCGCAATGGTCGCTGGCCAAGAAAGGTTTTCATGGAGGGACGGCGAGGGTAAAATCTATTTTAGGGAAATGTGCATCGAGTCAAGGGGGTGTCCAGGTGTTGTTCGATTTATGGGGAAAGAACCATAAATGGTTATTTTTTTTACCGCGTGGCAGTCGGTGCTCTGCGGTGTCAACGGCGACGGTTTCTCCTCCTCGGGTATCGATGGGGATGAAAGTTTCGGTCTCCCTGCTCGCCACAGGAGTGGAGTCAGCCCTCGTGTGTACATCCATAAAAACTACCCAGCATCCCATAACCGTACGATATAACCCTGCTTTATATCGGCACCGTACGACACTCACTTTCCATTCTCAACCGAGACTCCCGTCCACACGTGTGGACCTTTGTGTCGCGAGTGAACGCAAGTGCGTATCAGGGAGAATGAAGAGAGAAAAAGAGAGACAGATAAGGAAAGGATAATAGCAACAAAGCGAACTCTGGTAGCCTGAGAAACGAACGGGATATCCGCCACCATCTAAATCGTTCTACATATATGTACTGGACAAATGAAAACATCCTTTAGATCTGTAGGGTACGAATAGTGACGTCTAACAAAAAAAAGTAAAACTACCTTCGATTCATATCGATCCTTCGTCTCGATCGTTTGACAATATTCAAGGGATGCATGGACCACGTGATCCTTGCGCCACCCCGCCCGGCAATCCACCCTCCGTAGAACCTCGTAGAACCTGAAATGTAATTAGTATTAAGTTATGAGGGTTGCGTGAAAAAGGGACTGATTTCGGGCAGCGGACAGTACCTGGCAAAAAAAAATAAAAGTATCCAGCATCCCTCGCGCTTCCGACACTGCTGACACAAATCTTCAATCAAGGGATTTCGGCATTAGAATGCGCGGCGCGTTCACCCTGGGGCTCTGTGAAATTCCACTTTTCTCAGGGTTCCCATCTCCGTGCTCCCTCTACCCTCCAGATCGACTATCCACCGTACCGCTGCGAACCCCCAAGTCCAAAAGTAGTATCAACCCCCCCCTCCCTACCCCCTAAACCACCGATCCTCTCGGCCCACCCTACCGCTCGGTAATTTGGACATTGTTCCGGCCTCCGCCACTCTGTACCGCACTTCCGCGCCCCCTGCCGGCTTTTGCTCTACACTTAATAATTAATATCTATGCGAGACCCACCCCTAGCTCCCTGGTAGGAAGATGCTTTTCTTCCTTCAGCCTCGACGCGAACCATATTCCGCATCTTTGGGATAAATACGTCTTTCCACCGATCCATTACTCCATAGTCGCACCTACCCCTAAGAATTGTTGTTCCAACTACCACTGTGATCAGCCAAGTCAAGCCAAGACTAAGGGATGAATTCAGTCGGATTGGTACCCCGACCTGGAAAGAAATATAATCCACTATGTTGTTTCGAGAAGCTCGGTTAGGACCTAACCCTACGTATATATTCCGGGTTGGTTTATTCCACAGCTCTCCTCGCTGCTCTGCATGCTTCCAGAGTGTCTTCGCTATCCTATTCAGGCTCCCGGGTTCAATTTTCAATCCTGCGGGAAGAGACCGAATGATCTCTGGAAGAAAAGGAACAACGGCATCGGGTAGGAGCGAGAGCCCAGGATCGAGTCAATTTCCTGTATTCTTTCGAGCATCATCCTGGGGATCCTCCCCTAGGACTTCCACCCTTCGCCCCTACCGCCCCACTTCCCCTCATCCGCCCACCCGTCGAACTTTTTCACGCGCACCGACTAATCGCATCGGCTGACTTTCATAGGAGGACAATCTTAATGAAGCATCGCTAAATGGGGAAAGGGGGGAGGTGAGAATAATTTTAATTAAGGGGGGTGCTCGAGGGTGAGGTTAGAAGATTCTCGGGAACTGTCCTAGACAGATTTCTCAAGCACAATGGCTGTTACGGCTTATGCCTCCTCTCTAGGTCTCCGGGAAGACAATCCTTTATCCCGACCTAGGGGTTGTAAGTTCACCGGTCTCACATTTTAAGTCTTCTTCGCGGTCCTTCGTACTGCTTCTCCTTTCTCCTCTCACGTCTGGGGGTGGTTCGGGCGCACAACCAGGGCAGTCAGTCGCGCCTGCTTTTACCTTGTTGCATATTTGAAAAAGATCTGACGGCCCGTGCACGGGAGCCCGACAGTGGCACATTGTTATTCGGACCTGGGAAGTGAGTAGACCGGGAGTGTCGTGTCTTTGCCAGGTGTAGGTGGTCGACGTCGTGACGCTAC
>NW_014333426.1:236774-245333 GCF_000341935.2 Cephus cinctus
GGGGGGGGGGGGGGGGGGGTAGGTGCCAAGATGGCGTAATATTTTTAATGGAGGGTGTCTTGGGTGATCTACGACGCCGCATTGTTTCTCTGAGACGCCTCATATATTACTTTCTCTCCTTTCATACCACCCCCAACCCCGCCCCTCCCCCACGCTCACCTTGCTTTCTTTATTCCTTTCTTATTTATTTATTTGGCCCTCTCCTCGGGAATTTCAGTTTCTCCGGAGTATCCTATCATTTTTTCCGTCACGTCCCGTGCATTTTTATCCGATTCAAATTATCCGTCAAAATTCGCCCTCCGATAAGGACTCCGCGATCGACTTGAAAATCACGACTTTAAAATTGCATCAAGGGTGCAAACATACGTTCTTCAAGCCAAGTCACTCTGCCGGGACTAAGGTCTAAGGGACGCAGATACGTGTCCCGTAAAGAGCAATGGGGTGTTTCCTTATGGGCTCTGTAAAAACGAAATGGGGGTGGATAATCGCTGCAAGATGGAAACCTATAAATTTTCCGTTTAAGAGTTTCACGGGGGAACATTTAGGCCAGTCGCTTACACGAAAGCTCAGCGTCTTTATAGAATTTCCGAAAGTCAAACTCTTCTTGTTTAGTTCCTCTCTCTCGCTCTCGTCAATTCTCTGGACCCCCAGCATCCCAACCACTCTCCTCTCCCTTAACGAGTTGCTAACAAAGTTCATTGTTATCGCTGTTCTTCCGCACTCCGACCTTACAGGCTCCTACTGACTCCGCTCGGCGTGTCTTTTCTCTTGTTTCAGCAACAGCTTTTCCTATTTTCCCTCGTAGGACACCTTTGTCTTACACACAGCGATACCCATACGTGCCCTTATTGTGCGGATCTTCCGCACTCGCCTGAGAATAGGGAATAATGAGAAAACTGATAAAGACTGATTCTTACGAGTGAATTCAAAATCGCTGCCAGGCTGCTGCTATTCCATTCGGTTCGGTACTCCATCATTTTGACGTGCGCGAATCTCTTATAAAGATCCTCAATAAGTGGAATCTCTTTGGCTCTCTTGCTCTGTTGCAAGAGAAAAACAAGACGAAGGAGAAACGTATCGCGTGAACTAGGTACTGCGGATTTCTCTATTTTCACTTTTGACTTTTTCCCCCCTTTTATTTTTACACCCCCTTCTCTTCTTTCATCCACACTACGTTCTCACAGCGTCTAGCACTTCGCGTCGACTCGGTTTCGCATTAAGCATTGAGAGCGTCGCGTTTTCTCTCGGAAAGCCGCGCAAGGGGAACAATTGATAAATTGGAGCTTGAGCCCTTGGCACCGAAGCGGATTCCGTTAGATTCCCGAAGAGGATGAGTGTCAGGTTTGCATCGTTTTTACAGGAAATTGCCGTCTCCATTATTGAAGGGAGGTCTTCGTCGTAACTTTCGAGTAGAAGCATTATATATATATATATACACACAACAACAGAGCAATATATATATATATATATATACAGCGATATCCATGACCGTAAAATAAAAAAGTTACTACAAAGTCACTATACGACATTACGTAATTTTATATCATTTACCTTCTTTTGTTTTCAACTTTTATCATTTACAACTTGTCCCATTTTTTATTATTTATTGCCACATTCCGTCTAAAAGTATTCCGTGCGATTACCAAAAAAAAAATTATTCCCACGTTTTCTAACCTCTACTTTTTCCCCTACAGTCTCCCTAGGGATATTCAGTATGTAAAGATACACTGCGCGCATTACTCAATAATACTAAAAATACACGCAGACACCCCCACTCGATATTCTCAGACACGGCCATTTTATATTCCCTAGGGCCACCTTAATATTCAAATCCTGCCCAGTTTCCCGCCTTATGCTGGTTCAACCGTGCAAGAGGCTGAATTTTTATTTATATCCGTGTTTATCAGTCAGCACTAGCGAAGATTCGTGAGTTTCCATACACCTTTCCGTAGAGTCCCATACCAAGGGACACGGGTTCTTACATAACACTCGACCACCAAATAGGTAGCGGGCTATACCATCCCTACCTCCCACTTCCCGAGACTTTTATGAACTTTCATCCAACACATAACCCGACTTAGCCGACGTAATAATAAAGCAATAAACGCCGCATACTTGACTCCCTTTTATATATATATGTATACAAAGTACACAAGCACATAAACCACCCTTACCTATACCTCAAGTACCGAAGGATTCAATTTGGAAATGCTCTACTGCTCCTACAACTCATATATCTCCAAAGCCAAGATACCATCTATCTTATATGCTATAGAATACAAAGGACTCCAGTACGGTCACTTTTTACTACAATATATACATATATAAAGTATCCTCTCTTGCATAAAAATTATTCAGTCCAACCACTCAGACTCGGACCAATCTAACATAATAATTATTACCGGACTCAACTCCGGTACGAATATCTTCCATCTCGAAATTTACAAGTGGCGTCTATTGTTTTCATTTTACCTGAGATCCATCTCACGACTGATCCCTTTGTAACCATCCACTCCCTCATCCGTTGGTTAATTCCTTTTCTCGCACCAGTCGTTCTTATTAGCTCTAAATAAAATGCACTACCAAATTATTCCCTCCTACACAAAACAATCTTATTTCCATCTCTTGCCCGAGTCGAAAATCTAGCACCGGTTTGAGCCTATGCAATGGTCAGTTACTTTGTTCTTTGGGTTTACCAACTGAAGTGCGACATCAGTCTCACCCTAGAACATCCTGCAGACGTAACTTCAAGGCGAATACTAGATTTAAAAAAAAAAAAGCGTGAACTAAACGTAGATATAGTTAAGATTTCACCTCTTTCCGAAAATAATGCCGTTAAAATATTTTTCCAAAAAATATTTCCCCGCCCCTGCTCCCCACTTGCCCCTATATAGCGCAATAACGTACCTATTCAAATTGCATTGTACAAACGAGCATTATTCTCTACGATACGTAAACCAGTAAACAATCACGTTGAAATAGCTGGACAAATCGAATTAGTTGTACGGCCCCAGCTAGTTGTTCGTACGAATGAGTGGTTTCGGGGAGTGCAGATATATACGTATATGCTCGCCATATGTATATTTAACCAGAATCGTACAGGGACGGCTTCAGGCTCCCAGGGTATTTACCGGGATATTCGAGCCCACACGTGAGACCATACCAAATGTGTATTTCTCTGCAGGTTACACTGAAGCTCAAAATAGACAAGCAGATATACTGCTGTACGCGATTGTATATTTACTGGACATTTATGTAATCCTTTGTACTGGCTATTAATCACCTCGACCTCCATCCCCCTTCTTCCTGGTTACAAATGAATTACTAAATTCATTACCGTTTTCAAAAAGCTGACTGATTCTCTGTATACAGCTTGACTTCTGTTGGTCGTCGGTCCTTTTGAATCTGACAATATTTTCAGGTTGATTATTGTGCTTTTGGTACGCGTGGTTGTACTCTTTATCAATGTGACATATATATAAGTTCATATATATATATTTTATATATTATCGCCACCCCTATTGAGAAATTTTTTTTTCCAATAGATTAAGGGACAGGTAATGCTCGGGGTGTCTATAAATCAGGCTCTCTCCTGTATCGATAATGTAACGCACTATTATTTTTTTTTCCTTTCCTTCGCTCCCGTATTTTTTTTTCTTTTTTTTTTTTTAATTCAATCCGCGCTTGATCCACGAGCCTGAATTCCCTCGTGTCCCGAGTAAACTACCCCTGCAGCATCAGATGGGTATCCGCTGGAGCGTGAGACAGACAAGATACCCTCTTACGTACAGTATCTACACTGATATCTATACCGTCTCTTTATCTTATCTCTATCCTTCTCTCTCATTCGCTCCAATGGGTCCCTCTTACGCGAGTCTTAAAACAAGTCCACCCCTATCTGTCTAAAATCACTTTACGAGTGACGCGAGAAGGTGTTAGAAATGCGGCATAAGGTCTTGCGAATGAAAACGTTATTTACTCACAAATTCTCATGCAGTTTCCTTATTTACCTCATTCCTACAATTTATTGAATCTTACCGGAAACACATGACCCTCGCGTCTCTTTCGCTTCATCCCCATCCTGCAAGATCACTACCTCAATTTATATCTACGCTTTCGACCGTACCTCTAGATACGGATATATCAGCAATCAAGTACCTACCATTATGCAATTAAGAAATTGACGTCATACGCCAATGTACTGTACATTACCATAATCTCGCGTTATAACTGCGTTGTAACTATTTGGAATTCAGGTACGGATCTTCTTACTCCGGGGCCCCGTGTCAGAAAAAAAAAATTGTTTCCTAATTTACAAGTTTAGCTGACTCGCAACGGACGACTTACTTTATTCTACTTTAATCAGTAGATGCAATTACCGTAAGAACTGCTGGGGATGATTTAAGTGTATAAGGGTTGGTGGGTTATGCAAATAGTCTATTGGCAAAGTCCAAGCATTATTTAACCAATATGCTAAATATAACGTCGATCCGTGGTAACAGAGGGTGACTTACGGAAAAGTGACGCGAATACTGAACGAGTGGGAACCGCCAGGAACGACGTCGGGACGCCCTGTTCGTCGTTTCGAAAGTATTCACTCGAAAGTTTCGCTCGCTGAGAGTGCCCGACTGCTAGGCGGTTTCATTACAGTGGCCATTTGCGCAATTACCGCAAAATTGTCCTTGATAATTTCACTTGAAAATAACTTCTATTTAACGAACGCTTATACGAGTTCATTTTCAGCATCGCTCATTTACATTTCTATTAAGCTTTTAAAGGTACGTTGTACCTTAACTCCGTATCTTATTTCTGGGCTGAATTAAGTTGGGTGGGATTAGGATTTATGATTGGCGGCCGGGGGGAGTGGATAGAGGGGAAAGGAGGAGGAAGGAAAAATTTTAATAAAAACTTTATATTCGTATACAGTCGAAGAGGGAATTTTTTTGCCGCTCTTACAATCAATTAACTTTAATTATGGTAATTCATTAATTAGGCATTAGACACGTTAATTCGATAAGAGTCACTTTGAGATCCGTTCCTTTTATATGGGACTGGGTTTCGGTTTCGTTTTTTTTCTTTTTTTCTTTTTTCTGTTTTAATAACGAGATACTCGCAGCAGCAGCAGCTTCTACGTAAAGAGACTTCACTACCAAAGATGAACAATTTACGGTTAACGCGTTTAACTTTATGGAGCGCTAATTGGACCGAACGAATCGGGATGAACGTTTGGAATTAATCCTGGCTGTCTCGATGGCGCCGCGAAGACTCGCGCCGTCCACGTGAACACGTAGTCGTCTCGTTTATTAGTCTAATTAATTAGTATGCCATAGACTGGGCTCGTAAAAGCAAACGTTCGAACTGCTGGGGTATCAGTCTTAGACGAGGGAACCGTATTCGGCCGGAAACGTAACTACGCGAATCATAGGGAAATCTTGTTATATCCATATACGAGCCTTTCATGATCAATTTTCAGATAGTTATCGCGAACGGGTTGTATGCGGTTCGTCGCAAAATTTCACGATCAATCGTGACGTTTGATTTAATGAAAAATAGAAAATCAAAGATTTACCCCCTACCCTTCGATTTTCCTAAGACTCCTTAAACTCGTCACACGCAGTTCAACCACTGCAGCCGCGACTGTACTAAGTCCTGCAAGTGCCACTCGCGGCACAAGCTTATCCCGCAATTACATTCAATTGCAACCACTACCGACGACCCAAGACGTCCAAGTAGTGACGTCAGACGAGGATTGAGCAAAGTCTTAAGCCCGTAGAGACGTCTTGAGGGGGCCATTAAAAAGCTGACAAGCTTAGGCAGTCAACCGCGTCTTGGGTCCAGGGATGCTCCAAGCAAGCTCAGCAGCAGCTTGAAAGAAAATCGTCGGCACAGTGCGTTTTTCGTATGCATTAGTGATTATGTATACTAGAGGGGTGAGCCATCAAGGAGGAGCACAAGGGATTTTGGTCGCTTGATGGGGATGGTAGGATTGGCGGGAGGCTGAGGGAGGAGGATCTGTCAGGCTGACTAAACAACACTGAACTTTCAGATACAAAGTTTCCTCGTGTCTTCATGCTGTTTAATATCCATCCCTTTCCTCAAAGTTTATAGTGGCTGTTTGCTACATCCCTCTTCTCTCTCTCTCTCACACACACACACACACACTTGCGCTCGCGCTGCCCGTAGAACACTACTGAATTTCAATCGTACAGGTCGTCTCACATTTTGCTATTCGTTTACGGCTTCTTGTGAGCGTACAGGACGCACTTTACCCTTTTACGAGACTGTCACTGGAATCGTATAGCAGGACAGTATAGGTTGGGTACCCATCTACCCTCGTACTAACCAAGTACCCACCACTAGACGGTACCTAACTTTACTGAAAGATTGTGTATACATATATCCGTGTGCAAAATTGTACCTACCAATATAAATATACACAGCAGGTTCTGGATCCACAATGGTAACCGATTCGAATCCCAAAGGCAATCGGGGTTGCTTCGACGCTCTCCAGTAACATGCTTTGGCGCTTTCTTTCCCTCCCGGCTCCAATTCTTTTTGGGCTCACTATTTTTTTTAATTCTCGTTTTGCTCCACGTTACGCGGACCCGACCTACCCTTGAGGAATTTAATCGACAAAAGCGCCCGAACCCAAGGGACCGTTGAAATCCGAAATACCGGATGTGTGCGCTAATTGAATTTCAATATTAACAAACGCGCGCAGCCTCCAGCCAGAGGTGGTTGGTTTTTCGATGGCTGGTATACCTTGGGGATGCTTGGTAACTTATTTTGCCGGAGAACTAGAAAAGGTAATAGTAAGAAAATATATAAATATATACAGGGTATGTAATACAGAGGGATATATATAACTTTTTCTGTGTCCATATATATATATACACACGCAAGTTAGATGGGTGAGTCAGCCGGCAAAAGCCGCCATTTCCCGAATTGTCGTATTAAAAATTCAGAAGCTCGAAATTGGACGTCGCGCGCAACAAAAACAATGCCATTAACCCTCTGTTTCTGCTGCTGCTATTGCTGGTGGTTGTTAGTCGGTTATAGGCTCTATACTCTGTGCACTCGTGTATACGCATACATGTACCAGCTTCCACTGTATCACACTCTCTTTTCTTTATCTCTCCATGTCAAACACACAATTTCTCTGTATACGGTAGGACGCGTGTGAAATCGTAGCTGCGATATCGCGCAGCTTTTACAACGTCGAAAGCGCATAACGCATTGGACCGATGACGCACGCGGAATGTATCGGTAATTTAGTTTGAAATCGGCGTTCCGTTTGCATAAACGGCCGGGCATTGTGTACATTTCAAAATGACTGCATTGTTTCCTCGCTTTTATCACTAAGCCCTTTGACCGTCCGTTTAGCGCGTTGCAGCTTTGTTACTCCCTGTGGCTCGTTCCACTACACTGACGTACGGAAGACCCATGCACATGGTATACGTACATATTGTGTCCGGTACGGTCGTAAGGCAAAACGAAAGGGTATGTCGCAAAAATTTTATTAAGCGTTCCATTAAGAGCGCGAGTACAGTTTTTAAATAAAAGTAACGTTGGAACATCGGAATAGTACAACTCCCAAAAAGAAGCGTTTGAAACGGGGATAAACGATAAATATAAGGGATGAAAGTTATGCATACAAAGAGTGCAGTAGACGAAGTCTAATACAAGCTTCGTTATATCCCCTCTCGAAGAAAGCAAACGTGGTCTCTTTCAAAAGTGCTTTTGCAACCCTTAGATTCGCATAAGGGTTGAGTAAACATTGTTAGGTTAGGTACAGGAGATAAGTACGTCAGTATCCAGGCGAGGAGAGGTAACTACGGTGAACAGTTCGTGTCTAAAGAATCGCAAAGGGCCAACAGGCATTACGGGTCGGGTGGCCAACCTGAGGGGGCGGGAGCGTGGGGGGGGGGGGGTTCATAGGTACAGGAGATAAGTACGTCAGTATCCAGGCGAGGAGAGGTAACTACGGTGAACAGTTCGTGTCTAAAGAATCGCAAAGGGCCAACAGGCATTACGGGTCGGGTGGCCAACCTGAGGGGGCGGGAGCGTGGGGGGGGGGTGGTTCAAGTAAGAGGAGGTGATGTTCAAAAAGTTTTTTACGGTCGATTTAACGACGGAGACAGCTTTTCCACCTCCTCCTCCTCCCCCCGACCTCCTTTCTTACGCTCTCACTTACAGTCGACTCTGGCTGTAGCGGCGGGTTCCTTATAGTCGCGTTTCCCCTGAGCTCTCTTTCGAATCGTCCCGCGAGGGGAAGGCATCCCCCCACTCCTCCGTCTCTCAGGGCGCCTGGAACCCCCGTTCTATCGAACGTTCGCTCTATTAACGTGGAGGATGACACTCTCCGTAACATCGCTCTGTCGTTGTACTTGCCGTCTCTCGGAGCCCCGGTTGCGCGAGCATACAGAGAGTCGACTGTAGTATCGTTGTAAAAGGAGACGCGCACGTTAAACGATAAGTGATTGCCCTAATTCGAGAATATACGTCGTCCTCTTAGTCTCCGTCGTCGTATTAGTCGTCCTCGTTTCTTCACCCCCCCCC
>NW_014333426.1:245399-258774 GCF_000341935.2 Cephus cinctus
TTCTTCACCCCCCCCCTTCCCCCCCACCGTCATACCGTCATGTTTCGATGCTCATCCGGGTACATGATTTACTCAACCCCCCCGCCCCCTCTTTCTCCTCCCCCTTCCACTTTTTATCCGTCGATCCCTCCACGTGGAACCGTCGCAGCCTGCGTCGTATCAGACGGCGAGTCAGTTAATCTCGACGTGGCGACGCTTCCCGACGCACCTGACGGATCGAAATGACGGAAGATGCTTTCGGGAATGAGACACCCCGCGGGGGCAATTTCAAGTAAATTCTATCCATTTCCAGGTACTTGTACCTGTGTATATATTTTGGCGGCGAAAATCCTCCCTCCACCCCGTATTCCCCCTTCATGGTTAACTCACGAATCTCCTTACGACAGCGCACCACAGTTTCGTTAGGTTAATTAATGCCTATTACTCATGTTCGTATCTCCTTCATTTCGTCCCTCTCCTACGTTGTATCTTGTACTTGCTCCCTCGCTCATTTACTTTCGTCATTCCTCTTCATCCCTCAGCCGTCCTGCATATTTCCCATCGTTATTTTCACTCGACCTCTTACCAGCCTGGTAGCAAATGCATCTACGCGTTTCGTATTGACGTACCTACTGGAGAAGCCATGAAGTTTATACCCAAGTTCCCTCTCGATTCGTTGGACGAATAACCATCAGTGGACATAGTTTCCATTTATCGGAAATTTTCAAATTTATTCATTGAAATGCTGGATGCGCACGTGTACGTCTACGTATGATAAATACAGTACTAATATATTGAAGCATGTAGAAAATTGAAGTCTAAATCGAATACCTACTTTAAAACTACAAGCTGGAGACACTGGGTCGAAAGTTGATTTTCAATTTGGACACTGCAAGATATTCTAATTGAAAGTTTCCAGGCGATATTTCTCTTGCCCGTTGTGCGGCGACGGTGGCGCCGCCACGCGGTTCTATTTGGCAGCGTAATTAGCGTGGATCGGCGAAAATGCTCGTTTACGGAATCCTTCCTATTTTCGCCCCCTATTAGATATTCACCCTTGTACGAAGTACGATAAGGGTCCCTACTGTATTCCGGTAATGAGCGTAACACCCCTACCGTCTCTCATTATCCTAAGAATGTATATATATATATATATACACTTCTTTTTTGGAGTGCTTATGCCTAACAAAGGAGAGCAGGAAACACCGAAGATTTTGCAATCTCAGGAAGCTGCTGCTTTTGCCCGGTATTACGGGCAGTTCGAGTCGTGGAAAATAACGATCGCCATAGCGGCTCTTTTATTTCGCAAAACAAACGTTCGGCTCTCCCTCCTTCTACTTACGGGCGCGAGCACCTATACCTGCTTTCCCTAGGGTGGCACCTTATACCTAACAACGTAACAACGCAGGGCGTAGGCCCATCTCCGTAGCGACTCGCGCGGTTTAGTTTAATAACCCAATATTGTCCCTGGCTATTACTCTTACTTATAAAGTATAATAGCCGTCGTTTTTACGCTTAATATGCTTCCAATTTGAATACTTAGCCCCCCCAGCAGGCTGTTCGCTTAGTTGCACGTTTTACCCACTCGTTTAGTTGCGTACCGGCTCAGTCTTGTTAATGCTCAGTGATAACGGGTATCAATTATAATTCACTTTGTGAATACCGTTGCCTCTGTACGTGGCTCGATAGTGCAAAAATTAGTTAGCGATGAATTAGTTGATAATTTATTATTATTATCGCATAATGTAATTGCTTTTTTTCTTTGTTCTTTAAACTAATAACTTTATATTATATATAAATTTCTCTCTCTCTCTCTCTCTCTCTCTCTCGCTCGCTCATTTCTCATCTTCATTCTACTCCGAGTTCTCTACTCGACGTTCACTTGATTCCCTGAAAAATACGTCTTCTCGAAAAAAAAAATAAGCTTACTCGCTCGCTCATTTCTCATCTTCATTTTTCTTTGTTCTTTAAACTAATAACTTTATATTATATATAAATTTCTCTCTCTCTCTCTCTCTCTCTCTCTCGCTCGCTCATTTCTCATCTTCATTCTACTCCGAGTTCTCTACTCGACGTTCACTTGATTCCCTGAAAAATACGTCTTCTCGAAAAAAAAAATAAGCTTACCGATAACAGCGAATTTGGCCGAGCTCCTTTTTCTCTCTCGCATGAATGAAATATGAATTGGAGAAAAGCAGCTTCCTTCGACAAGATCTTTCGTGCGCCGGTCGCGAGTCTTGGCTTTGGAAGATTGGCTGAATTCGTAAAATGGCAGAAAACTGGCAAGGTCAGAAAATAATGTACTCGTTTAACGTGCTACAGAGAGAATGAGACAGGAACGAAGAAAGAGAGAGAAGGAGAAAAAAAAGAAAAAAAAGTACACAAATTATGAAGGAAGAAAAAAGAATATTTAAAGAAAAAATTCGAAAAAAAAAATTTCTATTTGTAACTTTTAACGTAACTTTGTTACAGAACACGAATGCGCAGGCGGCGCTGCAGGCAGCGCAGGGTCAAGGTGGCCAAGGTCAAGGAGGTGAGACCCAAGGAGGTCCCAATACCGTCCTTAGAGTCATCATCGAGCACATGATCTATCCCATCTCCTTGGACATACTGTACCAGGTGAGTTTGTCTTATCAACTATTCCATTATCTTTGATGTAATTTGTAATGACCTCATCCCTTCACTGTATTACTAGAATCCTGTATGAATTCATTTCCGGGGATTCCCCCGAATCTCTACTTACCCATGTTCTGTAAAAGAAAATACAGGACCACCGATGTCGCAAACTGGTATTTGATAGGTCAGGTTAGGTTAGAGGCGTCCCTTAAGAGACAACGTATAAAGCCTTTATATAATGCAGTAACACTGGATACTCTCTATCTATACTTATGAACAGCTTTCCATAAGAGCCTGTATAATATGTGGAACAGCCAGAGCTTGTTAGTTAGCCAACCGGGATAAGTATTTATAGCCATCATTATGTGCGTGGGATTGTGATGGGGGGGAGGGGGGAGGGTTGAGAGGATCCCAAAGGATTCTGGGATAACAGGATAACGGGAGTGCTTCCGGTTTGAGTTGAGTGGCCTATGCATTTTTAATATCCAGCTCAACGTTACACGAATATACGCCAACCGGAACTGATCTTACCCTCATGAAGCAGTACGAACTCCGAAGTCTACGACAATATCTTGATGAATATATTTATACACAGTGTGGCGAATGGATAACCTGTTTACGTCACGTCCCACCACCCTTATACGTTCTTTAACACCTCGTGGCACGATGCGACTGATAGCTTTGTTGGATATTGAAATTTGTATCGTCAACTTGATAATTGCAAAGTGTCTGCTTAAAAGTTGATTCAGTTCAACGGGTACTGATGGTACTCTGGAATTAAGAATCAGGTCCAGGAGCCAAGATGAAATCACGAGAGGAGCTAAGGTCAGAGATTTCTCAAGTACGGAAGCATCAGATACGGAAGACGGGTAAGCCGTTAATGGATCGGTATGGTATAAAGAAAAAAGTCCAACGCTTAGCCTGGCCGGACCCATCATTGGAGGCTGTTTTAATACGTCTTCGGTGCACCGTTGCCTAAGTAGACTTAAAACAAGGCCGGAACGTGTGTCCGTGGGTAGATGTAATCAGCTGGAAAGATTAGTCGACGTAAGCTCCTAGTTAAGTTGGTAGTGCTGGTCCGAAGATCCCTTTGATCCTTGCCTTTCTCCCTGGACTGTGTCCTTCTCCACCTTTTCTCTTGGTCTGGCCTGTAGGATGGACTTGACTACTTTGCGGGGAGGACGTTCTACAGGACGTGTTGCAGTCTGCCTAACCCAACCTAACATAATACATATAGTCTAGTTGGTCCTGGCTAATGCCTGGCGTGTCTCCCTTACCTAAGGATTATTATCGAGAAATCCTAATCCTACTTAACCACCCTCATCCTACGTTGTGAAAACATCCTCGGGGAATACGGTACCTGGTGCACGTATGCCGTGTAACGTGAGTTTAGAGGAAAATTGGACTACGGTGTTACACGCAGCCAGAAGGTTAAGTAGATCCGAGAGATAAGGGGTCGGTCCTTGAAGGATTTGAATTGCCGGGAAATTTGAATTTTAATAATTTATGCTCGACGTCTTGACGATTATACAGTCTGCTTTGGCTTAATTTGTCTCTTTTCTCACATTCCTCTGTGTCCCGTCCTTGTCCTTTATTCTCTCCCTTCTTTTAGGTCCGACTCTCTTTCTTCTCTTTCCCACTTTTCCCTCGTCTATTCTCCTTACTCGCTTCTCTCACGGAGAGCGTCACGCTCTGATTAACCAGCCGGGTTTCTCTAAACCCCCTGGTGCCGTAACGTTAATTTATATCGTCGTGTTTTCTTCTTAAAATCTTTTTCGAGATTTAACTTTACGACGGGCGTTCGCGCTAAATGCCGAGGCTGAAGGAAAGTCTCGTCCTCGCTTACCTGGAAAGTTTGCGTCCTCGAAGAGAAAGAAATGAATATGACAAAATTTAGTGGTCGTGTTAACGGAGTTCAGGTGCGGGAGCGAGAGAGATGGCGATATGGCGTGTGCAAGTATCACGTAATGACGATCAGGTTTTGCAGTAACGAAACTTTGTAATAGAAGCAAAGTAGTGTAAGTGGTTTTTGAGTAACCCTTAAATTTTAATGGCACCTTTAAAGCCCAGCTTCCAGCCGGCTAATATTATGAAATAGCAGGAGCCCCAGGTGAGGCTAAGAAGTTTATCAAGGAAGGGAAGGCGATCGTTTGGTCGCTTGGTACAAATTTTAAAATTCAAATTTCCCGCTCGCCAAAGGTCGTATTAGTCATCTATGGTTTACCTAATGACTCATTCAAAGGAATTACACACTCAACTTGCCAGGCGTCCGTCCTGCGAAGCATCCCTCCTCGCGTTACTAGCCGATCCTCCGGGAGACGTGGAAACCCATTAGCCAACTGGGTACCTGCTTGTTTTTCATTTTGTTTGATGCACCTCGCCAGCAGCCCACTGTAAATGCAAACCCGTGTGTCTGTACATTAAAATGAAAGTGTACAAAGAAGAACGAATGTGAATACACGATGGGAGCGAGTGAGAAGGAGATGCAGAGCAGACCGGAGAGTGAGGGAGACAGAGAGTGTAAATGGAATACATGAGATTACATCAAATATAAATTCACGTGACGCCAAATAATCGTGACGGACTTTTCAATATTTCCTCCCCCAAATCAACATCGAGGATTTGCTCTTTTTTTTTTTTCTTATTCCCGGCATTATAATCATTCTCCGATACGTTTCTAACATCCCCTGTATAAAAGGCATTACCGGCGTCCCCGCCACCCGGACAAGGTCCCTGAGCGTCGGGCGACAACCACCCCCCGTCCTCCCCCCTACTAGAATATAGGCATAAAACGTTGGAAGCGGAAATGTGCTTCTAACATTTATGTCGCGTCTGTACACGGGGATAGGGATGACGGCAAGAAGCGAAAGGGGCGGACGGTGGTTGAGTCCTCGGTGACATAAACATAGCGAGTGGCTGGCCGGCACCTGGGACACCCTAAATCTAGCCTTATTAAGGTCCCCGGTGCGTCTTCCAAAATGCTAGAGCGTCTTCTCGCGCCATCGTAGCCTCTCCCTCTATACCCCAGCGTCACGACGACGCACGTGGTGCACGGCAAACCCAATCCCGCATCTCTTACACCGTTTATACCGAACCTGATGGCCGTTCGCATAACGAAGGATAATTTAGCGTAATGTATCATCGACCCCAAATCCATGTTGTGGGTAGGCACATTCCAAGAGTACCTCGCATAACCGGGACCGAAGATCCTCTTGAAACTGTCAGGGTAAATCAGCTCATTCATCCCTTAGTCCATATAGTTATACGTAGCCAAGCTGTATATATCCGCCTGCAGGGAAACTACCCCCGATACAGGTAGTCACATTATGTATCACCGTAGACACCCCTATGCAAGCCACTCGTAAGTAGTACTTACCTATCTGCCCTACGAGCTACCCATCTCCCCCCCCCCCTCCATCTCTTGACTACCTTTCTTACCACCAGCCCTACCCCTCCCTACCAATCCCATTTAATTTATCGTCCAGCAGTTTGCTTGCCCTATTTCCACTACGATTTTGCCGCAGAATAGAAAGGCCAAGGGGGTCTTAGTAATGGGACAATACCATGACGATTGTGTAAGACACTCGGCTCTCTCACCCTTAACAGCCAGTAGCTACCCTTACGAGAGGAGCCAATTGCTTTCGCGCGGAAACAAAACGCATGAAAGGGAACTCGCTGCTGCCTTTGGAATTCGCATTGCCGTCGCGTCGAAGGTGCCAGAAATGGTGGTGGTGGTGATGATGATGATGATGGTGGCAGATGGTGGGTTGTACCAGTGTAGGCAGGCCCCCTTGCCAGAGACAAAGAGTATGGAAGGAGAGTGGCGGAGTTGAGCCACGAGAAAAGGGAACAAAACACAAGCATTAATCACATGTTTCTGCTGTTCTATGATTAATGGAAAAGCAGCGCAGCTCTAGACACGACGGAACGCCTAATGTTCCGGTTCGATCGTTCCAGTTGTTCGTTCTCGCGGACACTCACTTCGTTCTTCGTCCTTTTCCTTCTCTCTCTCTCGCTCTTACCAAATTCACCTTACATATACCCGTAATCGCTCCGCCGATACCTCCTGCTTTCGGATGTCTGTCATTGCAAGAGGCTAATCGAAAAATTTGAACATCGATAAATCACTAATTAATTTGAAAAAGGAAGGAGAATAAACTTACGATATAGGTATAAAATTGAAATTCACATGAATTCAATTCCCGGATGGAACCGTCGTACGGAATGTTTCGAACAAATCTGTACACAACAAATCCGCAACGAGCGTACTCGCCTATGACGCTCGATCGCACCATGTAAATTCCACGGTAATACGATTTGAAAGCGTCCGGCTCTTCGACGTACCAAACCAAAACCACCTCCCGCTCCCCTTCGTGCACATTAATAGTATAGAATTCCTAGGGTCACCGTGCCAGAGCAAAGCGACGAATAAATTCGAAAAGCTTTAAGGGTCGACAATACTCGAAGCTCAGTCGAAGCGTTAACGGTCGTTCGGTACAAAGTAAGCATTTACTACGCGCATAATTTTTCGTTATTTTATTTAGTTCGTCCACTACGATAAATACGAATTGAAATTCTGCCGATTAAATTGCTCCGTAACTAGATACTCCGTCGACCGGAAACGAACTGTACGTTAATGGTCAGTCCCCATTAGCATTTGGTATGTCTTCTATACCTTGAAGCGAGGTTAGACTCGATGCCTTCCATACCCAGAAAGACAAATACCGGAAATGAATATGCGCGTGGGTCCCTTCCTGTCCTATTGGCCAGCACGAAGAATAAGGGAAGGGGACTTGATTCGCAAAATCGCGTTACCATTACTTCCTATTATTGCATTAGCCCTCTGTCGTCCTGTATCGTCCAGCCGTGTGTCGAGCGTCGAAACGCTCGACGCTTCCGACGCTCCATGCGCTCCGGTAGATTTGCCGATAATTGAACGTGCGAATTAATAACTGTTGCACCAATCAATAACGACGGTTAGCGCAGCCCTGACCAATCCCCGTACAGGCTTATCGTCCCTGTGGACGCGGCTTGAAGTTTCCCTTGGGACCGATCGCTCCAGCCTACTTTCAGTCACGGGACTGTACGCTTAACCTACAATTTGTTTTGCATTGTAATCGCGTTCATTGAAATTGTACTTGATGCGGTTACTGTACGCCATGCGCAACTGTGTTCTGCGTTATGTAATTTGTATATGAGGTCGACCCGCGTCGGTTACTGTCGTACTAATAAATGCTTCAAAACAGTCCCCACTGAATTTACTCTCGTCGAGATACGGAAACACACGTGAATACGTAAACGAAAAGGCAGCAGATCCTACCGCAGTGACAGTTACGAGTGACAAGGCTGTCTGGCAAATTATAATGCACATTAATTTCCATTGAACGACGTATCTCCGTTGAGCGTTGCTAGACCAACCGATCGTCAGTCTGCACTGCACGCGTGGTGCAGGACGAAAATTAACCCGGCTTCATGGATAATTTTACTGCCTTCGGAAAACCTATTCACATATTCCTTGTCAATTCATCGATATTTTTCACACACGTCGTTTCCATTAGACACGAATTTCACGTGTGACGTGGGCACTATTGGTGGCTTTGACGTAACTTCAATTTTTATAAGATTTCCCAAGTAAGCTTCGATCGAAAAATTCAGCATTGTCTGCCGGCTGCGTGCGTTACCTTCGATTCACATATGTACTCCATATGTAGTGTGCACATACGAACCGCTTACTTGAAGCGCCATTGGCTCGTCCAAGAGAACGTCTCCGTTTGCCGCAGCAGCAAGCGGAGTGGAAACGACGACGACACAATAAAACGCTAGCAAATAAAATATTAACGATAGTTTGGCTCACGGGTGAGTATGTGGACACACGCGAGAGCACGTGTGCACCTCATACGTGTATACGGTTGATTTCCCGTGGGATTTGTTGCGAAAGTACACAATGAGGCTGTTGGAACCTGGCATTGATGTATATATGTCTATACGAGACGATGTACGTGCACGTATGCGGGCATATGTGGAGAAACTGCTGAAAGCTACTGAGAAGAGGAAAACGTCGTCGTAGCTCCAATACAGATGTGGATATGATGACGTACAGGGTGGTTTGGCTCACGTGGTTCCTGTCGCCATTTCAGCCAATAAATAAAAACGCAATTTGAATCGGATCGCGCATTTGTAACGCGATCCGACCCCCGCTCCCTCCCTCCCTCCCCCTTTACACCCTTAATCCCTCACGCTATTTGTCCCATTCGTATATGTATACTTCCGGAACCAGGATTTCGATACTTGGTATATGTTATAGCTAGTCCGTAAGAGTGGCTTGAAAATTTCGAAATTTAATAATATACACTAGAGATTTCCTCAGCCCACCTCAGCTACCATAAACCCACGGGGGATATTCTGTTACCACGTTTTATTTTACCTCTCTGTATAATGTATGAGATTGGTACTCCCGGCTCTTGTGGAGCCAATTTCTCCTCCCTTACGTTCTTTCACTCGGTACCGCGTTTCAGTGAGATCTTATCTGATCAATCGAATTTATTATCGATACCCTTCGATGCGTAATTGCGTTTCTTATAGGGAACAGTTTTTTTTTTTCCAGTTTTCTTTAGTTGGTAACGGTGATGCGAATCTTGGCGTTAGTCGATGCTAAACACTATTTATGTGGTTAATACGATAGCCCGGCAAGAGGGGGACGCTGATTGGTAGCTAGGAAGGCGGGACTATTTGAATTTCGGATATGGCATACAAGGGACAACGTTTACTTTAATAACAGGCAATATCGTTAATGGCCTACGTTATTTGTTCGATCGTTAATTAAAAGGGCACTTATAATTGGAAAGGGCGTAGGGAATTTTATAGTGAAAAAAAAAAATGAACAAATTCATCAGATATAGATTTTTCAATAGAATAACGAACTCCGATCAGAAACGTCCTTTCATCCGCTACGAAAATTTTCTGTAAATTTTCGTTTAATCACATAAAAGCATCTCTACTAACCACAAATCTGAGATAACTATATTCCGATAACAAGAAACAACCACTCAAAATATGCCCCGTTTCTGTACAACCGCTAATCAACGGGAAATCTCTTAACATACTCTTATTTACTGATAAAGATTTAAATATTAACCCGATATTCGGTTCGCTCCAATTCGAAGTATCCCAAGAATTTCAATGGATGCTGTGCGCTGTACCAAATCCCACGTTCCTCCTACCCCCCCCCCCCCCTTTTATATGTCTCTTTATCCCTTTCTATCCAGCTTCTCTCTTTATCCCCAAATCACTCACCCGCTCATTCTACTCTCCAACCCCGACGGCAAACGTATTCTGGGCATCGTGCCGTAACGACAGGCAGTGGACAAATATTTGCCTTTGCGGCAATAATATGATCATCGGCTCTACTCAAATACGACAATGCACGTTTAAGCCCGCCATATAGTATATGATTACCCGTGGTCACGATACGCGATACGTTTGTAAATGTTGCGTGGAGCACCGTTGGACATTTCGTTGATGAGAAATATAAGTGTGGCTATATATCTATACATGTAGTATACGTGGATATAGAAACCGTCGCTTTCAACGGTCCATTCTACTACGTGGGGACGCCGGTATAGGGCATAGACGTCCATCACAGTAATTGTTAATAGTTTTAACGAGATTGCACTGGGAATAAAGCCGTTAGGTACTCGAGAGACAAATAATTTTTATTTCTTTTGTTACGTAGGAATAGGGAAATTCAATGGCGATTTTTATATTTCGTTATTGAGCCAAGGGAAAGGAGACTCGCCCGAGGATACAGAGTACATTATTGTCATATTATTTTATACGGTCGATAGTTATTCGCATAAATCCTATAATGTGTCTACATATTTTTCTTCTTTTTTTTTCCAGATATTCACACGTTTTGGCAAGGTCCTGAAAATCGTTACATTCACCAAGAACAGTAAGTACCGTTACCCAGCCAACCAGCAAGCTAGTTCCTAGTCTTCCAACACGAAACGCATCTACGCTAGTATGCCATTATACCACTATACCACTATACCACTTTGGTAGTTTGTTACTTTGGTACCCGTCCTTATGCTCCTTGCCAAGCTTCACGCTGCACGCTTGCCACTGTTGGTACTTTCGATATTGCTCGGTGTAACCCTCTCGTAAGGGGTGTCTGAAAAGTAAAATCGCACCTAGCCCAATTACAAAATGTAATTAGCACCCTCGAGCATTAAAGATCCCCATAACAATTTTTTCATAAGAATAAATTTAAAAACCTGGTAGTTACTCAGTGCTCTTACAGCTTTTCGAAAAAGTACTTTTTACTCGTTCATCCGTGGCGGAGCAAATGGCTTTACTTTTGGGTACTGAAAAAAAAAAAAAAAAAAAAAGTGGATTTATCAAAATCATACAACTGGCTGGAAACGTCCGTTTATTCGGGTTCACTGACTGTCGTAACCAAGAACGCTGTAACTCTCGTGTCACCCGTTAGAGGCGGTACTACCAGGTGAATAAGGGTGGCTGCCACAACTCCCGGCAGACACGTTACGTATTCATGTCCTACGGAAAGCCGAGAGAGTACGTGAAAGCGTGGTGCATGTGGGTGCTTCATATAAGTATTTGTATGGTCCATATAAGCATTTGTGTATACTATATACATATAATGTGGTAATGGTAACCTTATACCATGACACAGCTATGCGCTTACGTTTCAATGTTTCAAATGCACCGAGTTACTAGTACAGTCACTCTGGACCAACGTCCTCTGGACGTCTACGTGACGCTCCGCTACGTTCGTCACGAATACATTTCATTGAGTATAGCAAATACACTGTTAGGTCTGATACAACGTGGACTTCGTACGCTTTGGTAATAAGAAATTTCCAGACCAAGATCAAGATCACCCTATATGGTCCGATTCGAAAATTCATCCCTTACCTGTACTTTGAGCTCTGTACCTTAACTACGTTTTGTAGTATTACTATAGCATCGTATTATTGTACTGTATGGTACTGCAGGATATTGCCTTACCGACGGATGGAAAGTGCCTTTTGTAATTTACAATTTTTTCCCTTTGTTTCAGGCTCTTTCCAGGCTCTTATACAGTATCCTGACATGCTTTCGGCTCAGACAGCTAAATTCGTAAGTATGGTTATTAGAGTGGTAATTTGTTTTTACGAATTCTCGAACACTATAGGCTGTATTCTACCGAGTCTTGCAGATGGTTGTACCAACGTTTTTATTTACTTCGCGTATCAGTCGGAGGAACGAGCAAGTCTTTGAAAAAAAAAATTGTCAAGATCCTTTTTCCCCGAGAAAGTAACCAGCGTTACTTTCTAACTCTACGTTTTCTTTTCTCTATTTACCTAGAAATTCGATTAATCCAACTCGTATACGCCGTACTGGCTTATATCTTATCTTGTTAGTTAAGTCACTGGTTACTTCTATCTTTTTCTTTTTGCTTCTCTTATAAACCCCAAGAATTCTAAGAACGTAACGAGCACTACCCGCTACGTACTTGATACTTTAGAAATAAACAATGATGAAAAATCTCTTTTACACGTTTTTCTTTATCATGTAAATTAATGCTACTATCGTTACAGTGATAAGCGATTTTCTGCAACTGTCATCAATTTTTGTTTATTTATTAATTCCTGGCTCAATACGATCCTCCTGAGGAGGTTGCACTTCCGGTTTAAAAAGAAATTCGATAAATGAACAACGCGGTCGAGATTGGACGTTTAAAAATAGTGGGGGTGCGTCGACTAATTTAATGAACAGGGGTGTGTACCACAAGCTCAAATAGCGAGGTCCCGCGTGACGTATGGTAGAACCGACGACTCTCGTATACTCGAGGCATAACGTGGGTACAGAAGGAGGGGATACTTGAGTTTTGTATGGTACCCCATGAAATTTCTTGGTAAATGGTCATTACGTGCGAGATTCATTAGTATGGTAAATATGTGCGGGGCATAAAGCCGCATTCAGAGAACGGAAACTCATGACGTATGAAACGCGTAACGTAAGTCAAACAAAACCGTTTTTCGGAGGGGCTGACTGCGGCTACGCCATTGTTGCAGCATTTACGGTGAATTCTTAATGAAAATCAAATAGGAGACTCTAACCGCCAGTGGCCACCCTCTGACTTTAACTGTGTGTATATATAGGTGTGTGTGTTTACGTTTTTTGTTCATTTTTAGTTTATGCCCCCGAAGAGTGCCGTCATATTGTATTCGGATATTTTACGTAACGCGAATATTTTTTGGATAAAAAAGTTTTTATTTTATTATTTTTTTTTGTTTTTAATGCAAATGAAAATTTATTGTAACTTTTGTATTCTTCTTACAGTCTCTCGATGGACAGAATATCTACAATTCCTGCTGCACGCTGCGCATCGACTATAGCAAAATGCAGAATCTCAACATCAAGTACAACAATGACAAGTCCAGGGACTACACGAATCCGACGCTGCCAACAGGCGACGCGAATCTTGACGCTGCTTCCCTTGCCTTGGGGGGTGAGTTACTTCCTCAGCTTCTTCTGGGAGCATCGGGAAACCAACCCCGTGCCAGAATCCCCGGTGAGTCACACGTGACTCTCGGTAAGCATACCCGAGAATTTCAATGTGAAGGGATTTGTTTTGTCTTTCCATTTGTTTTTTTCAAAAATCGTATTTTTTTTATTAGGCGCGAGTCGTACGAATTCTTTCCGCGGTAGTCAAAGACGAACAAAAAAAAATACCCTTCTCTCGCGTACCGTATAGAAAATACCAACCCCCCCCCCC
>NW_014333426.1:258986-259931 GCF_000341935.2 Cephus cinctus
CATCCCCCCCCCCCAGCTCCCACCCTCTTCAACCCCCAACCGGGGTACAGTCTGTGATAAAATAATAATACAGCATGAATTTCCTGAAGTAGAGTCCATTGCAGGCGGACCGAGTGTGTTGGCATCACCGTTCGCGGCGATGCACGGTCTGCCATCGCCACTGACAGGGCCGTACAATGGGGTAGCATCTGCTGGTGGTTTAGCGGGCCTCGGGGGCTTCACTCTGGGCGCCGGGGCGCTTGGCGTCCGCGTCCCAGGCAGTCCTCAGCCTTCCTCAGTACTTCTCGTCAGCAATCTCAACGAGGAGGTAAGTTTTCTCGTAGACTGTATATCGATAAAAAAAGAATAACACAAAAAAAAGTGGTCACGTGGCATTCTTCTTTTTTTTGGCACGTGATCCTTTCGATTCTCAAGAGATACACATATGTATACACGGTTCACTTATAACTCGTGTAAATGTACACGTACCCCGGTTTTGACACGTGTATTATTTCACACGTGGCTGCAGTGACGTACGTCAATGTGTCAATTTCTCCGGTACGCAATGTACCTACGTAGCCTAGGGCTTTGCGCGATACGTAAATACTTGAGTATGTACATATATAAATATATATATATACACAATATATATATTATATATCTTAAGACATATATATAACGTAGTGCTACGTAGGCATACCCCGCAGTTTCTCGAACCTTGAGATTCGGATCTCCTCGCTGTAAATTTCATTCAATTAATACACTATATTGATTGCAGTGACAATTTTGCTAATAATATTTTCACCTTATATACAATATATACCTATTTTTTGTATTTTCACCAAAGCTATATCCTTAGAAAATTTATCATTCTCCATAAAAAACAAAATCGTCAATTTAGCGAGGAGATTCGTTCTCATACGTATGTACCCTGTTATGTCACCCTTTGAACCCGACCCCCCCCCC
>NW_014333426.1:260023-260669 GCF_000341935.2 Cephus cinctus
CTTGTCACTCTCATTTTCAACACACATTAAACGAAATACCTTTCACAGAAAACCCCCTTTTTCGAATCAACCCCCCTTTTACACTGAACTACCCTCCACAATCGTAACGTCGTTACGATTTTCGAACCGATGCATCCATCTGTTCGCGTGTCTTATTGTCGCTGGAATTTTCAAAATTGCGTGCACGCCTTTTAACTATTTTTTTTCTTCAAAGAAAATTTGTCCAATAATTGACTAATGCAAACACGTTTTAACAGACGGATGCTTCGTTTATTGTGTCGACGTCACACTTCACAGCTGCAACTTGTCGCTACTGTACTATAACTGTGTATACTACTTACTATCGTTGTGGCCGCGCACAAGCTTCGCGTCTCGCGACTTTCGACGGCTCTCCTCTCCCCTGTCTCTTCTCTCTTATCTTCCCCCCCCCCCTCTCTCTCTCTCTCCTTCTATGCATTTTCTTTACCACTCTGTCTCTATCCTATCACTGTTTCTGTACTCGTGTCTCTCTTTCAATCTTTTTATTTTTTTTCTCTCCCACCTGATACCTCAATACATGTATATATACAGGGTGTTCGTTATGAAACGCACTGTAGCAACACTGTTGCATTCCTTGTCAAATTCTAAGGAATACGTGTATTTTCAT
>NW_014333427.1:0-97830 GCF_000341935.2 Cephus cinctus
CCCTTGGGAGTTCGACAGTGGTGAAAAAACAAATTGTAATTTCTAGCGAACATAGATATAATTCCTTTTCTTCGAATCATGAAATTTAACATTTTTTGCTGTAAAAAAACCTCGTGCACTCATTTATTGACGACGTTAATAATTGCAAGGGAAAAGTCTTATTTAAAAGTGAACAGGACTTCCAGCAATAAGGTACAATCTTAAAATAATTATCATCGTGATTTCCTGCCAATAATTGGAAGGACGTTAAAACTCTTATCGCGAAGCCACAACGAGGAAGTCTCTGTCTTCTCGCCACCGATTGTCCGACAGTTTAAATAGTCAGCCTGATATTTTAATATATATATATAGAGTCATTCAGTAATAACGCACTACCTAAACATGGTTCTACCATAGAAATCAAATGGATGGGCTAACTTTAGGTGGTGCGTTTCTACTAAATAACCCTGTATAATACAGTTCTTATTCCTTGAACAAGTTTGATTGCACGAGATAAATACGTGAAACATTTGAAATTCAATTGTTTATTAATGTATCAGATGTATATCATGTATGGCATAAGCAATAGATTATCAGCAGGTGAGACGTTATAGATTGAGAAATTCAAAATAATTCTAACGATTCAAAAAATAAATTTTTTTTACATACCACTCTTTGCCATCTTGCCAACCATGGTCTACGATGTACCGTTACGTGTCCGGATTTTTAGTATTATGAAAATGACTGTCGTTGGGCTCAAGAATACAAAACCAGTAATTTCAATTACCGCGAGTGCATTTGCGTGGTTAAAAATATTTTTTTTCATTAAGACCGCTAAGCGAATTTTATTTTTAACGTGGGCGTATTTACGTCACAAGGGACTATTTTGAGCCGCTTTGCGATACTTCATATAAAAATTTGAGTCAAGCCGAAAGCTGCAGGAACGCTTTCATTGAGTGGACAGTAATTGAAAAATTATTATTTATCATTAATTTCATTAGCTCCGTCTGCCGTAACGAGTCCGCAGGTTGGGGGGGTTTATATGAAGAAAAAGAGTCAGAGTCAGAAATTGTTTATTCGATCCTACAATGAAATCCCTATAAGGGCTGTATAAAATTCCTTAGAAATATGTTTATCTATTATCACCGTATTTTTTAATCTACTTACATTTACCAAGATAATTAAAAATTAATTTTATGATTAATAAAAGAAAAATGAAAAACAAAAAATTATTATATTATAGTATTAGCGTAAAAAATAGTAATCGTCCGATGGGATAAACCGTCACCACCTGCCAATGGTAAAAATAATCTAAAATTGGCTTCATGGGGCGTGGGAAAGAATGAATTGCAAGTGTCAATGTGAATGCCGAAAAAGGCTGTGATTTGTGGCCTGAATTACTTTGCGCGACGATTTCACGCGATACAAACAGTTCCACGCGGCGTCTGAATACTTTGATTAGTTAAAAGGACGTGGTCCGTATGTTCAGAATATACGCGAATAATAAAGGTGTCGACGATTGTGAAAAACTATAAAATTTATCGATACAGAATAATTGTGAGTCAATGCGGAGTTATATATTTTTGTTGCTACGTAATTTTTGTATCAACAGCACTGCTGCCAGATATTTTTCCAATCATTGGTGGCAGCTTCGTCAAAGTTAGGGCAAAGACTGATTTGGGCTCACTAGTGCAAAACGTATAATTGCGTAAATAAATTCCGTATAAATATAAAAACATTGTTGACCAATTTTACAAGAGGATAAATGACGTCGAATAGTTCGATGGAGATTTATCAATCAATAATTAATAACGACAGTCTGCAATCGCATGTTAGATCTTCATGCTTCGACGACATTTTTGTAAATGCCATTACGATCAATGATACAATTGGATATACGAATTCCAAGGAGGTCAAGAATAAATTGTAGATTTTAAAAGCAATTTGCAGCCCATGGTGAACAGTATCGATTTTATGATAGCGTTAAGTCCCATGCCCATTTACTTGTATTTATAACTAAATAATAACCTAAAATCAAAAGAACAATTTCAAATGTACAATTATATAATACAATAATACCATCGGTTAGCGGGATCTTATTATTACCGCGGTACGAATATCCTCGGATGTATACGTTACATCTGTCCCCCCGTGCATCCGGCATCGTGACGTTCCTTAGTTGCCTTCTTCTGAGTCGGTACCAAATAGCTCATATGATCTATCGTCTCTTGATCCAGCGTAATTATTGTTTCCATCTTTCCCCATGTTGTTTCCTTGTAGGTTCAATGGATCGGATGAAAATGGTGGTGGAGTTATTGGGCGATCTGTAGCATAGGTGCCTTCGTGCGGTATGCTTAGTTGTCCTTTCCATGCTTCACGCTCGGTATTTGAATCCTTTGCAATATACTTGTCTGAAATAAAATCATCTCGCTCGCCATTTCAATACGCCCTGATCTCGTACACTAATCGTATTGAACTTGGTGGCAATCGCTTCAGAACCTTCAATTCCTATAGTGAATGTATCAATAACTTTTCCTCATATATAGCGGTTCATAAGATATTTTGTTCCAAACACAGGTATAAGGAGTTGACTCGAGTAAAGAGTCTCGGCGCGCTGCGCCCTGTACAGCCGGTTGCCTGTACATGGCGCGAGACTCGACCGAGTCTCTTGACTCGTAACAGATTCCTCGATACAAAAATGCTGTATATTTTCTGGATGCGGGATGCAATGGCACTTGCCAGAAACTAGATCGGAGATCTAAACTTGACATCACGCCGACCCTTTGGCATTGTTGGAACAATGTTTCTACATTCTGGGGTGATTCATAATCCTTAACTAGAATCTTATTTAATTGCCTCGCATCTAGACAGAGCCTGACTGATCCGTCTTTCTTAACTACAGTTACCAGTGAATTTATATATCGGCTGTTTGACCTCTGTATGATGTCATTTTCCAAAATCTTTTCAATTTCTCTGTCGGCGCGTTCTCGAAAGGCTGCTGGGATCGGATATGTGCGTTGTATGAATGGATCTTCGCTCTTAACGTTTAGTTTGTGTTCGTATACTTCAATTCGCCCAGGGCATTTGTCAAAAACTCTTCGGTGCGCCATAATGACTTCTTTGAGTTTTCTTCTGTCATCTTGGCTGAGGGTGTTACACTCTTCAAGTTTTTGATCTATTTCCGAGTCCGTGAGAATGATCTCTTCTATTTCTTTTGATTTCATAGCTGCCACCCTTTCTTCCGATGTGTATTGGTTTTCTGTTTCCTTGCTCTCCCAATCGAGTTCGATAGTAACTTGTGTCCCGTTGTTTTTTAAAGATATCTCATTATGCTCTAGGTTAATATTCGCCTTAATCCGCCTGAGCACGTCTATTCCTAGGATACATGCCGAGACCAAATTCGGAATTATTAGGACGGTAGCGGTAAGGTCGATGTCCTGGCATTTTATGTTTGTTTGTATTTGTTTCCTTAATTTCGTGGGCTTTGCTCCTGTCGCAACTATTAAGCATTTCCCAACCACTGGTAAGGTTGGGCATGTCTGGAATTTACCTATATTCTGTTGGTAAAACTCGTCAGAGATAGCGGTGACTTGACTTCCTGTAAGACGTGGTCCGTATGTTCAGAATATACGCGAATAATAAAGGTGTCGACAATTGTGAAAAACTATATAATTTATCGATACAGAATAATTGTGAGTCAATGTGGAGTTATATATTTTTGTTGTTACGTAATTTTTGTATCAACAGCACTGCTGCCAGATATTTCTCCAATCATTGGTGGCAGCTTCGTCAAAGTTAGGGCAATGACTGATTTGGGCTCACTCGTGGAAAACGTATAATTGCGTAAATAAATTCCGTATAAATATAAAAACATTGTTGACCAATTTTACAAGAGGATAAATGACGTCGAATAGTTCGATGGAGATTTATCAATCAATAATTAATAACGACAGTCTGCAATCGCATGTTAGATCTTCATGCTTCGACGACATTTTTGTAAATGCCATTACGATCAATGATACAATTGGATATACGAATTCCAAGGAGGTCAAGAATAAATTGTAGATTTTAAAAGCAATTTGCAGCCCATGGTGAACAGTATCGATTTTATGATAGCGTTAAGTCCCATGCCCATTTACTTGTATTTATAACTAAATAATAACCTAAAATCAAAAGAACAATTTCAAATGTACAATTATATAATACAATAATACCATCGGTTAGCGGGATCTTATTATTACCGCGGTACGAATATCCTCGGATGTATACGTTACATCTGTCCCCCCGTGCATCCGGCATCGTGACGTTCCTTAGTTGCCTTCTTCTGAGTCGGTACCAAATAGCTCATATGATCTATCGTCTCTTGATCCAGCGTAATTATTGTTTCCATCTTTCCTAATATATGAAATAACATTAATTTATATTATAAATAAAACAATAAGACAAAAAATCTCGACTACAATTCCAAAAAATTGAAATTGCAAAGTGCTATTGGTAGTATTGATAATCGAATATAAATTTGTCAATCGATACAGTTGAAAAGAATATCGAAAGACCCAGTCGAGGGTGCTGTTGTATTGTTGGTTAAGGGATTGAGAGAAAAGTCGTTGTATGGTTGAAGTTCAAGGCATGGTATTGAAGATAGAGTTCAGAGTTCAACAGTTGAGTCATTACGTCATTAATAACTTAAACTACTAAACCGTGTATGAATCATTATACTATATGTATACCAAATATACCAAGAACTTCTGACACTTATCCAAGATACCAAAATCAGAATATATACAATTTGCTTTCAACATTCCTGACTAGAACTGCAGTTGTCACATGTAAGAATTGCTTACAAATAATCCTACCAAATCATTAAAAATAAATGAAAACCTAACATAGATCGACGTCCCATAGGTGTTTACAATTTGAATTGGCTGCTGCCTTATCTCGAATATTTTATAGTCGGGATGCGACATCAATTACCACTTTGAGATGCCATCTAATTACGAACCAAAACGTAAATAAGATCCTTTCAAATGGAATTGCTGTGGCCCGACTGTAGTTCATAGATGGAGGAATTAAAATCACACTAAGAATACACGATTTGAGTAAGTACAGACTTATGCCTAAAGAAGTATTTCTCCATTGACGCGATTCACATGATCATGTGGTGGTAAGTCGCTTGATTGATTTTAATGAAAGATTTGTCATTTATCTTTAGGAAAACTATTCTTAATTTCCTCGGACGTTGATATGATGAATGAAAGCCTCATGGGTTTGGTGCGTAACCCGTATTCTTGAAATACAAATAATATGGATTTACTACTAGAAGTTTATTAAATACTCACCAGTGTTCAATTGTTGGGTCAGAATTTCTGTTTCTAACAACCGGGCTACATGCTTCACGGTCGATAGGCAAATGGGACGAATGTCTCTAATTGAGCTGTCAGATCAGGCGGCACAACACACTTGGAGTCCGAGGGTGTTCAGGCGCGAAAAAATAAATTGTATCACAATTTAAAATCATAAAAGCTGAATCAGTATACCGAACAATCAAACCATCCTTTTTGTCTAATCACAACTTAACCTTCAAGGTCGAACGTTCGTGACAGTAAAATATTGCTGGCAGGAGTGGGCGGGTTCGGTGAGTTTGAAGTCAAGGAGTTAGTAGTAAAAAAAGCCACTCTTAAAGGACTTTACACACCAACACCATTTTAAACTTAAATTCACAATTTTTGAACATAACTAACAGTTTGAGATTCAAATTTTTCTTAACTCACTTGACCTTCCCTATCCCATAATCTTATCAGTCGCAATGTCTACTTGTAGAATAAATACGTTGAAATCAGTGCTAAATTTTTGATCCGGGGCGATTGTCCAGTAGACGAAGCAAGATTTAAAACAAAAGCAGATAAGGAAACCTCGAAAGCATTTACCGCCGATTTCCTGTACTTTGCACGAGACTCAACTGAGACTCTTGATACAAAACGTAAATTCAGGAATACTTATCAGAGTACCATATAACATGCAACATAACCCATACAGTCGGTATAAATTGTACGTAAATTTTGACAATATGCGTGATACGAATCGAAAGACCGTGCTTTGTCTTAAACAGTGACCATGAATACCGGCTAATTGTAGAGCAATGCGGCGGCGCGAGGAACTACACTAGTACTGGATATGCGTCTAAAGGCAACGCGTAACAGACGATGTATGTGAGCGAATTGAAAGAAATGGTGCAGTACATTGTATTGAATATTCATAGAATAAGATATTCTGCAAACTGGCTATCACTTTGGGATAAAAGGCGATATAAAAGAAGCATATAAATACATACCTGGAACGTACGTTAGGCTTTGAGTTGCAGAACTTGATACAAACAAACACAAACAACGTTACGTGCCACAAGTCGCAATCTCGTTCTTTCAAATATTTACTCCGAAATCAACAAGGCTGACAAACAATGGATCGACGACAACAACAGTGACAACTACAGCTTTGTGAATTCTCAGTAATGGTAGGTACGATCGTTACATTTATAAAAGTCTAGGGGACTTACGTGACGATTAGTCATTGATCAGGATCTGCTCGAGCCTTTAACCCTCATTAGATAACACCCTGTTGAAACTATTGGTTGGAAGCTGATGTCTATGGAAGCTCGTTGACAGTCTGTCCTTTTGAACTAGGTTATTGACTGATCCTTGCTCATACATAAATTTGAAATTTCGAGGAATTTTCAAAGAGAATTATAATTTGCAGAATTTACATGATTCTCGCGTAATTGGTGGTATGAGCTTAGTTAATTTTAGTCTCTGTATTGATTTGAAATATTTAATATACAGTCGCCATGTTGGATTTCAAAACAAACACTCTGTTGGCTTTTGAAGCATCTTGTGAGTTCTTTATAACAATAAAAACGGTAATTCGATACAAAACCGAGTGCACCGCATTAATTAACCCAGCTTTCGTTCTCTTTTGAAGTTTAATCTCTAATGGAACGGCCATCGCAATTAGGCGAGCCTTATTTTGTTTGAATACGATCATGGGGCTGATATGTGTTTGAGCCACATTTAAGCCACGTGAGCGACACGCGCCGATCGTTACCTCATAGCCGTTCGCAATTGTTTCCCTTGAAAATTATTAGACAGGCTTGCACCAGCTAGAGAATAACGGGTGTAGTCTTACGTCTATATAGAAATACATAAGCGCAATGGCGTAAAAGATTTGTCATAATTCGATAAAATTGTGCGCTTGTGTCTGAAATTAATTTTTTTCATAATCAGATTTGTGCCGGTACATAATTCCTGCTACTACATAAAAGATTGTTTAAAATATACAAAAATTTGTAAATTCAACAAGCAAGCATACTATACACACGGATATATTTGAAAATTAAAAAAAATTCGATAATCAATAATTATTTTTTTTAAGCTTACGCTGTTGCATTTTACTCGGGTATTGTACTACATCTGCCACGTGCCTTTAGCGATTTGGTTACTTGGGTTACCAAGTATAAAAAAAACGAAAAAAATCGTAATAATAAGACGCGTGCGTCTACAAGGGGAATATATACAAGAACGAAAAGCTTATTTTATATATGGATTAAATTTACGTATATAAACTATGTATTCTATATATAACGTCCACACGAGATACGTTATTGACTGGAATACTGCGATTATAATAATAGCATGGAATCAATATATTTTTTTTAAATATGACAGTTTACCAATTCTATAAGTGGCATCCAGCCCCTATCGAAAGAAAAAGAATGCTATGCATAACTTAAAAACAAAACAGTCCGAATCGCCATAGATCGATCACTGAAACAATACAGATTAACACGTGAAAAACGTAATTCGTAACGTGTTCACTTAGAAGATCAATGAGCAATTTTCCATCGTTGGAAATTGAGAGGCTTTAGTCAATCACAGGTTCAAAGCCTTACATGGTAAATATCGTGTATAAGCAAGTGGAAGATTTTCATTAATTCCTTGGAAGTGCGCAACGTCTAAAGAAAGGTTTAAAATATTTTCCAGAGACTGAATTGAAAATTGAAAAAAAAAAAGAAGTAAGATCAACGCGACAGTGAAGAATATTTTGAAGTAATAAATCCCAAGGAATATTTCATATCCCAACATGGTCAAAGACAGTCGATAATAACGATTTCGTTCAAATCGTCGCCAAAATAAAATTCGTATATTTTTGAAAAATTTTATATAAAATTTAATAAATTATTTAATCCTTTTGTTCCAGGTTACCGCAGGCGTATATGCTGATAAGTAAACGCACTCGTTCTGCCGATTGGTAGATACTCGTTAGATGCAGTAGAAAGGAAGAACAGAGAACGATGTTATGACAATTATGAGTTTCCGTGAGTATATCAGACGGCACGTGGCAACGTGGATCAAGGGGCGAAAGCGACGCGTGGCGTCGCGTGAGAACGGCGTCGCTCACACGCTTCACACGCACGAGTCCCATACAGACGTCCAAGGGAAAATATGATTTAGGATTCCCTTCTTTTGGATGATATCGATTTGAAAATCATGTATAAAAATAGAGAATGGTATCTCCATGCAAACGAAGACATGAGAAAGTCATCACGAGGACATCCTTCCTGGAAGAAAATAAAAAGTATGATAAAAAATATATACATATAATCAAACTCCAAAAGAAATAGAGATTCAAATAGTTTTTTAAATTAAAAATCCTAAGATTGTTTGGTGTACTTGAAATTTTCTTTTTAAGGGATGAATAAATTATTACATACAATAAGATGATGGGGGATACAAACTTTTTAGGCGGTTGAGAATCCAAGGTGATATGTATGCCAGTTACAAATTTCTTGGACCATGTAATTTGACTTTTGATAAAGATTTTGCAAACTGAGGCTTACAGCCCCATGCATTTCTAGTAGGCGGTTGGATTAACGATCCGTCGTAGTGACGTATTTACATAGTCACTGGGGCAGTGACTGAATGTAATATAAAAATTGTATAGTCCTATGTATAACGCAAGGGTAGGTTCAATCTAGGTAAATAAGATTCAATTAAATTATCACAAGTTCAATAAGGTGTGATTCGAAGGTTGCTATTTGATTGGGTCTCAGATCAATCACTTGTGCATTAATTCGATTTGAATTCTTCTCTGGTCTCTTTTACAGGGTTATAGTTCCCATGGACCATTGGTTACTCCTGGATGAGGGCGGACGATTGGGGTTGGCACATTATGATTACATGGATTCACTTACAAATATTAAAGCTGGCTGGGTCCCCTGTTATATCGACATGCTCGATCCACCCCTGAGGACGGTGACGGTGGGGTGGCTGGCTTTTTGATAAGCGGGGGTGGGGAGCTTATAAATAGGGGTGCCGCCACAGGAAGAGCTAGCATTTCGACGTAGGACGTCAACGAGGATACGTCGTGTTTAGGGAAATTTTTGACTTGCGACAAATAGACTGTTATCATTCGATTGATATCACGGTACTGTCGTTCTTGTAACTTGAAGAGTTTACGCGATTGATTTATAATTGGTCTCTGCACCTGTGGCAACTCATTCGTTAATAAATCATCGTTTTTTCGCATCTTGAAGAAACTTACGATTTACTCTTCTTACAATCTTCGAACTACTCGAATATGTTGAAAAAGGTGCTTACTAAATCTGGCAGAAGAATTTTGAGGGTGAGTTTGAATTTTTGTGGATTATACATATTTTTATTTTGTTTTCTTTTTTCGTATGTTATCGAATTATTATTAATTGAATTTTTGACGATTAAAATATATTTGTTTGCCAAATCAATGAGAATTACGAAAATCTCTATGAAATCAAGGGATGCTCGCTTGTCACGGGGCAGTTTATTAAACTATTCAGACTTTCTGACCCTCGTCAGTCGTAGTTGAATTTTCGTGGGAAAATTTTATATACCGTAAAGGTCTCACTAATATATATCCCATCTGAATGCAATCATATGGATTTCACATGAAGCGGATAAACTGACCTTTCAAAATCGAGAGTTCAAAATTTCCACAACTGTATTAATTGCTCGTAAATTATTTTGATTATCCCATCGAAATTGATAGGAACAATCGACATTAAATTGCATTGGAAATACATTTGTCATGCCAATTTGCGTAAACTAATAATAATTTGTCCACGTTCTCGAATATCGAAAACAATAAGTAATCTATCGTAACTATGACGTCCAGTAACATACATACCGCATAGCGTGCAAACCATACATCTATGTATATATATGTATAACCCCACTGCATATATACATATGTGGCACAGTTTAACAGAACGTTATCGATTTCGCATAAACTGTTCAATTTTTTTTTTTCTCTTTGCAATTCCCCGTTAACACCAACACGTTCTAATCCAATTTATGAATTTTTTTTCTTTCTCAATTTCCTGACTAGTACAATACGAAGACAGTAGCTTACGCAGTAAAAAGAACAGAAGTTAAAACAATTTTTTGTTTTGCTATTTTAGGCCATCAAAAAATTGTCTACAAAAAAGCCCATGGTAAAGAAATCTCAAAATTCAAATACCGACGTGACATCAGCGACATCCTGGCCATCGATAATTCCGGATCACGAGGAGATGTCCTTGTCCTGGTCTTTGACGTCTCTGGACACCAAGAGCGTCGACACATATGTGACGTATGTGGTAGAAGGACTGGAGGATAATGAATCAAGATGTTGTTGCTGTAAGGAGTACGAGGAAAATCAAAAGAATGAAAATCGCGAAAACGAAATGATAATTTAGTTCATAACTTTTGCATAAGTCCACTCGTATCGTCTTACACTTACGTTTTGAAATTCCCGCCGCAATCAAAGAAATGAAAATATGGGTGAAAATTTTAAAATCAAGTAGCGGATCTTCCCACTCGGCGTTAACTCGTTAATTTTTCACTGCTGATATCGCATAATTCGTTACGTCACAAGCTGACAACTCTGTCTCCACATATCACATAAAAGATTGGAATATTTGCTTGGGAGAAAGCAAAACCAGAATTTTCGACGATTCGGTTCCGAGTGGAGATTCCTCTAAGAAGAAGAACGCAACAAGAGATTATTTGTATAAATATTAATTTTAAGTATCTTTAAATACGAGATAACAGCTTTTATTTATTTCTTGCAAGAAATATCGACTTTAATTACTCGGCCACTATTAGTAGTGTATATGACTTACGTATTGCATTACCACACGATGTTTAATTTTCGTCTGACAATACGTAGAGTTTGTGGCTCATAAGCGTATCTTGTTTACCTAGATACGTCGCTGAAGTTCTCTTGTGAATTTAAATATTGAAAAATGTCCTGCTGGACTTTTCCAATTTCTCTTCTATCTCTTTTCCAGTCTTTTGCATCCTTCGCATCCTATCGATTGATTACTTCGTTTGCAAGTTAGGTTGGTCTGACGCCCTTCTTCAGTCGTTTCTCATATAAAAAAACGAATTAGCATTTAATTCCTCATTATCATCCCGAGCCACGTATCTATCATTCGAATAATCAATCAAACAAAAATGAGAAAAATCTTGACACAACATGGTACAAAAGAGCTGACGTTATACATTGCTGTAATGTAATAAGATTAGTCGTCCTTTTCAATGGAAATTTTCAATCGGTGTAGGTGTGTCGATGAATTATTTTCTTTTTCTAAAAATTACTTGTCTCTAGACGCGTCACTGATCCGCGATGTCACCAGTAGTTCCGGTTTGATAATTCTTGACAAAAGTACATCTCATTAACGAGAAGAACGACGTAAAACGCAATAACAGATATATCGATCGTTCTTGAGATCAATATTAATCCTATTATGAAAAGGTACCTAAGAACCTTTGCTCAACTAGATTTTTGAAAAAAAAAAAGATAAACTGTATGCATATTATGTGTGTCCACACAATATTATATGGATATATGTATTTTCCCTGACAACTTTGTAAATAAGATTATTATAGTCAATGTATATTAGAGACAGATTTATATGTATATAGACAGATAATTAATTAAGGCTGTGAATTTATAATTGACACGAGATGAGATGAAAATAAATTAACTTTATTGAAAATATATTATTGTCTTTTTTCATTATACAAATATAAGGCTATGTATGAAATATTGAAATATTGTCAGATAAGTGAAATGAAGAATGATTGACACATTTCATAGTGATTAGTAGCACTACGTGTTGATTAGCGACATTCTGGTAATTGGTAGGTGCACGTGTCTCGTAAAAGATAATTAGGAAAGATATAACATTGTCAAAGCGTTTAACAAAGAGCCGCCGTGAATTGAAATTCTGCAAGCTGCAAGTTGAGTATAATAGACACGTGTCCTACAGTATTCCTAATTCTATGAAAATTTGTTAGTGAAGAACGAGTTCGCGCCCACGGTCAACCTGTAATTACTACCGGTCTCCCTATTTTATTTTTTTCTGCTTCTTCCACTTCCTCCCTGCTTGCGTGCCCCTTGGCTGTAGGACGCCATGTTTTTTTTGCATTTTGCATGAATAACCTTTTTGGTTGAAGTGCGGCATGCAAAACTAACGAGTAAGGGAACTGGTTTACGCATAATGCGAAACGAAGGGAGTGTTCTAGATGTTTTCAGTGTCTATAGAGGATTTAGTAGCTGCATGCGAATGGGGTTTTACCATGAGAAAGGAACAAGAGTCTCTTCGTCTATGCGACAGAGAGGCCAGTACGTACGGTAGCCATTTGCTCTTCTATAGATTTTTGTTCCTCGCAGTTTCGAAAGTCAGTCGATCTATAAACAGCCGCACGAAATACTTCAGGTAGTTTCGTTTTGTTGCGTAGGAAGGCCGGATTCGATCGAATAATATAGTTGCGTAAAAGAGATGGCTCGAACGATTTACAAAATTCTACGATAGGTTAGAGCGAAGCTACAAGTCATTCGTCGTAAAGTTAACGACTGCGCATGCGCACAAGTAATGCGACAATTGTGATTGTCGTTAAGCCGATCAGCTGAATTACAAATTGAATAAGTCTGTCTTGGGGTAATTAGTAAAGTAAGAAGACAGCAGGCTAGTATATCGAGGAATGATTAACCACAATGAGTAATTGATGAGGGGATCGGATGAGCAAATTAAAAAAAGTTTATATTACATACTTTAAACCCCATGTTGGTTTATTACAAAGTTCGTATTGCAAAAATATTAAAGCGCTTTCTCACACGTATACGTCGATATGTAATGGCATATCCTGGAGTTATATAGCGATCCTCAATTTTACATTATCATTTATTTCAGTCTCGAAAAATTCGTGATAAACTCCTCCCAGAGAATTCGAACGTTTTTGAGCACTAAATATGGCTATATACAATTATACACTGTACAGTATCTGAAGATGCTACCAAGAGCACCATGATCCATCTTAAAATTAGTGAAGCTTAAATAAATATTTTTTTTTATTTTCCATAAGGTACTGGTATGACTATCGTATTATCACTCATATAATATTTTCATCTAGTTCCTTCAGTGATTAAAAGTCGTCTATCGATTCCTGAGACGTTAACGACGCAAAACGCTTCTGGCAAAAACTTACTCTCGCGTCGTACGCAATGCGTCGTATAAATATATTTACAGGTAAAATAAATACGCGATTAACTAAAAAAAAAATTAAAAAGATCTTAATCTACACATGTGCTTTTCAGTTTAACGGTCACTTGACAAACGGAATCCCAGGAAACCACATCAGGGACACAGGAGGTGTTCGGCCAATATTTTTTGTACCAGCCACTCGTACCCGGTCAGTTCGTTCGGTCCGTATTACGGCACCTTTTTTTGTCATGACTTCCGTTTCCGGCGAGACGTTCACAGGACATTTACTTGACAGCTCCTGTACTAGCATACCATGTAGAGAGATGACGTCGGTTTTTATTATTTCTTTGGCTACGCTCCTAGTCCAGCGCCTTCTGTTCTAATACCTAGTATGCTAGTTCAGCACCCCAGGGTCTGTATGGCTTTCCATGTTGCTGCTGAGGATATTGTCCAGGATACTGTCCCCAGCCAAGTGGACCACCACCTAGAAGTGGCGGCATACTTCCTGCAGCGGATGGCATCCCCGTAGCAGCTGAACTAGGTGGATCATAGCTGGTAGCTGTTGACGTGGAGGTCAAGGACGTCGCTGTAGGTACAACGGGCCCTGGAGGTTGATGTTCTCTATGGAAACTTTGAAGGTGGGAAAGTAAACGAAGTCTCAAAGGATCTCTTTCATCCAAGCCTTCCATTGTCACTAGATAACGTCCCACTTCGGCTGCGCATTCGCCCCAACCGACGGCACGGTAGTCGATGTCATATCCTTCAGGACCTGGAAGCAAAAAGAAGACCAAAAAAAATGAGAAAACGACTCATAAATATATCCAAAGGACAATACTGTCTTGTGCCTTGTTTGTGGCACTTAATTAACGTCTTTCTATGAAAATTATTTTTATGGGGGAATAGGTTAATGGCACTTTTGGCCGAATGCATATTACGGCCTTTGTGCGTGTCGGTTTCGAGGACTTGCCTTGCAGCCGGGTATTTATACCATGGGGAAAGGGACAGGTAGCGTGGGAACCGTTTAGACCCCCATGGGACTAACATAACCCATACACTATACGGGCAGTGTCCTTGCATAATATCCCATAATGCCATGCACCGTGTGGACACTCTGTGAATAAAAAACAGGAGTAATCAAACCAGCAGGATACGAAGATTAGCATCGGCTAATGTCGAACGTCACTTTTAACAATCGCTATACTCTGTTTTCATGAAACATTAATTTATACGGATATATCCCAAGTACACTGCCAAAGGTTTCCTTATCGGAGATGCACCGTACAGAATTTGGAGGTTAGGAGCGATGTTTTACTATCGAGTTAGTTTTACTATCTTTTTTTTAACGTGTATTAAGTACGCTTTAAATGGATTCTGAAAATTATTTACTAACAATAGGATACTCGGTATAGACTTTATTGTGTACGTCAAAGCTCTGTGATATTTTCTGGCAATTGAGAATATTGAATCCATTATCACGTTTCCACCTTCTCAAGAGCTTAAAGCTTCCCTTGTACCGTTTACAAACAACGCCATAGAATAATTCCCGAGTAATACCAAGGTAGTAGTAGCTGGTTTCCCACAGGGTTCTCACATCTGCCCCGTGGCACCTAGCCCGGTCACCCCTCCCCACTTTTGTGAACCTCGCAGGATTCCCCCACGACCCATTCCCCATTCTCTCTGGCACTCTCGTTCATCCCCCTCAGGAACTCCTGTGCCCCCACCAATCGTGGGAATCCCACTCGGAAGAGTTCTTGACTTCCTGTGCTTCCCACAGGATCTCAGCTAGGTCCAGCACCTGCTCCCCAAAAGCTTAGTGGGTAGCGGGACTCCTTCGCACTGACGCAGATAGAAATTCTCTGAATGCCCATACACCGGGCTTACCCATCCTGACAGATTCGCCATGTGGACACGCAGCCAGTGAAGCGAGAGATGTTTTTCTGAATGAATAGATTTTTCAAACTTTTTCTTTGCTTTTCAATTTTTTTCCCCTTTTCTCTTTTTACCTCAATTCACACTTTTTCAGATTCTTATCGTTATTTTCCATAACGCTTGTTTTCGTATGCTGTTCTCTCTTTAATTCAAAATTTACCACGCATCGTCAGCCTGTATTTTATTTGTATTTTTTTCATTTGGTCTATGCACGTTTTCAACGAGCTTTCCTTTATTCTTAACAGAATATAGAGCTCGACTTGTTTCTAATTCATGGGAAAGGATCTATTTCGAATTAGCGACAAGGAAAGGTAGGCACACCAGATGGTAGTTCGGTTATCGGGTTACTGTTAGTTGGCTTGCACCCTGTAGGCTGCTCCCTCGCCATCCTTCACGGTCAACAGGTGTCTTCCGGTCGAGAGGAAGCAAAATGTTACTTTTGAACGACCAAGTGGGCAAGCACAGGTTACGGGCGTGACTTGTGCATATACATAGAAACGTTGAAATTTGCATTTGTTTCTTTATAAACGGAGAACACGCGAAAGACTTTTTTTTTTATTAAAAGAACTGTCATCTCTATAATCTTTAATAATCAATTTATCTATAGGGAAGCTAAAGATTGACTAATTGATTTTATTTTCCTTGATCGACAGAGTGCGAAGTATTAATTAGATTAACCGAACGGGAAGATCTGATCTTGTACGATTTCCTTTGTAATTGGAGGAACACACTTCCTTGTGCCACCGCCTACTTCCTGTTCCGTAGATACAATGGAGAATCTTGTAAGGGTTAAATCAAGGAAGGATTTTGAAAAGAAAAAAATCACCCCGAGGAAAACAGGATGCGATTTCATTGTGCCAGGATGTTATGTGGTGCATCTAACGGACGTACAATGTCATTTCCGGTACGTGAAATTGCGTCCTTGAAAACCGTTAAAGAAACAGTTCTGCTTGGAATCCTGTTCAAGAAATTTATTCACGTCTTCGGTGTAAGATTTGGGTAATGTTATTCAATCGAAAGTGGTTGCGATTTGTTGAACAAAAAAAATGTTATTTTTTTTTGAAATTCAATCAAATTTCTGGTATATGTATACTTTTACGTATATACATCCCCCATCCGATCACTTTGATATTCCAATTTCTTTTATCTCCCAACTCACCCTTATTCCTCAAGGTTCGAAGATGCTCGACGGTGAGCTGAAGGATTTCCGCCTTTTCCAATTTTCCGCTATGAGGATCCCTCGCCGCTGCTGGAACCAATCTACGAAGTTCGCCAAGGGATGCGTTTATTCTGTCGCGACGTTTCTTCTCGATCATCCCCCTTCGTCGTTTGCGGGAAGCATGTTGACAGGAATCACCCCCTGGAGAATTGCACCTTAACAGACAGACGAAACGGTTAATTAGTCCATTAGTCAATTACAGTACATTTATGAGGCGCCATCATATTGCCGTTAAAAAAAAAAAAATACGGAAACGGTAAAATATCGAAATTAATTGAATATTGTACTTTTTAAAATAATTTATCGCAAAGCGAGTAAAAGTAAAAAGAGGCTAATTTATTCTCTTCGCGAGTCAATTACTGAAACCTTTACATTCGTACTGAAGTCTCTGTTAAAGTTACAATATCATAATAATTGCTAGCTCATTATTATGCGAGGGTCAGCCACGCCATATGCCATCCATAAAAAGCTTTTGACCATATAAATATTCATAGATTGCAATCAAAACAATTTCTACCGATACTTGTATAAATCTGTTACTACTGGTCAGTCTACTCGTGTTACGTACTATATGCAGAATATTATTTTCATCTGTTTACCCCATGTGCAAATTAGAAGCTCAAGCATCTGCCACGCTATAATAATAACGATAATAAATTTACTTACGGCTCCTTTCCACTCTCTTCGGAGAAGACATCATCACAATCAGAATCGCTCATAGTCCTTTTCATGTTTCTTTGCTGACTAGCCTGATTCTGCGACTGATTCTGCTGTTGCTGTGCTTGTTGTTGTACCTGTTGTTGTGTCTGCTGCTGACTCTCTTGCGTTCTCAGTTCCGTGACATCTATTTTGAGTTCAGGTAATTCATGACTCGGTCGTAATTCCGTTAGATCCGTCCTCATGCCAGTCATCTCGTGTCTGATGTCAGTCCGTTGCATTTCGTGACGTACTTCAGGTCGGTGCATCTCGTGCCTAAGTTCAGGTCTATGCATATCGTGTCTTAGTTCCGGCCTATGCATTTCATGTCTGACTTCTGGCCTCTGCATCTCGTGACGTAGTTCAGGTCGTTGCATGTCGTGCCTAAGTTCAGGTCTCAATTCACCGGAAGACGAAAGTCTTAGATCTGCTCGCATATCGTGATGATGACGCATGTCAGGATGAGGCTGCGGCTGATAAGGCGGATGCGGCGGTGGTGGATAACCCCAGTGATGAGGTGCAGGTGGTCCAGAGAGCGTTGGAAGATGTCCTTGAGCGACCGAACCACTAGTGATTTCAGACGACAGTAAAGTACTGTTATCATCCGAGCGAGCTACTACTACTCTCCACATTGTTAATTAAAGATTTTATTAATTATAACCAAGTCGAAGAAATCAGTATGTGACTGATATGTGATTTGCACTATCGATAAAGACGCTTCATTCGAAAAACGTTATCTGCCACACAGTTTGAAATTCATTGTAACGGAAAATGAGAAAACTGTCATTTCGTTTTGAAGTATTAAATTTTACGACACTTGGTATATGCGAGTCCTCAAGCAGGTTAGTTCACAAGTCTGTCTTCACGTAACCTCCCACGAGTCGAATAGATTGATACGATGTTCTTAAAAACCGAAGAAAATCTTTTATTCGGTCTTAAGTAGTTTCGAGGTTAAGTAGCAGTCGTAACAATTGAATGTAATGAACTTGAAAAAGAGCAACGCCGACCGCGCACAAGTCTGACACACTTGTCTGGTTATTATCCGCAAGTAGACACGCGACGACAGACTTCCTCTTCCTTTCTCAGCGAATAAAGTAAACCCGGGTGAGCGTACGCGCGGCTGCCAGATCAGTTGGCGATGTCTGGACGAGGCAGGATGCGTGTGCACCGGTCGCGTGGCGGCCAACGTATGTCGTGTGCGGGAGGACGAGCACGACACACGACCTACCCTTCGTGGTGGGGGTTAAAGGGCCTTTGGTGGGGATGGTTCTAACTGTATGGAGAAGGGATATAGGGTAGGGGCCCAAAAATCGAAGGGGCGACCAGCCGATTTCGTGGGAACGCGTGTCTCCCTTCGACCTTATTATTTACGGATGAATTCTGAGCGCTCGAACGTAAGAGGAGGACGTAAAACTAAACACAAAAGTTACTATATATATTTATAATAAATAACTATATATTTATAATAAATATATTTTTAATCCCGCTTGAATACTGTAAAACAAAAAATTAGTCACCTTCAAACATAATTATTACGTTTAATAAAAAATAATCACAGCTTCCACAAATACTCAATACTGCCATGTAAATGTTTGACGAAAAATACAATCTGATAACAGATATTCAATGAAACAGATAATCTTAGCTGATAACTGATAAACTGAAAATCCCACCGTTTTTGTCCATCGCTTGATCCCTTAAATTGATATGTGTGCCACCATGAAATCACTTCGGTACCACCCTCGCTACTGCTTACGTATGTTGGTAACTCTAGTGGCGATAGTGAAGGGGTCTTTGGCTTGTGTATACTATGCGGTATATATGTGCATGGTACGTGGGGAGATGATCGAGGGTGTCCTGGGTTGAGTTAGTAGGGGGTGTAGACAATAAAATTCACACAGGAATTGCCCGTACTATGCGCTCACACGATTATTGATAGCGTGTGCCTGGGAACCGCGCTGACTAATCGAATTGTTAACTTTTCAGCGTTGATTAAGTAGGATATTTGCCTTTAATTTTCCCAGGCATTAGATTATAACCAGATAAAAAAACGTATGCTGGTATACGAAACATTATAATCCTCGACTAAGTTGACACATCATGAAATTCTAAGTAAGTCCCCACACTCGTAGAATTGTCAGTTAAAATTGTGGCAATTTAAAATTAGAATAATTCGCATAAATATTTTTTTGCAAAGTATGACGATTTCGTGGAAACTAAAAAGAATTTTATCGAAATTACCGCTTATGGTAGTGACAATGACTTTCTTTTACTTTGCTTCTTGCCTATCACATTGCATTGTATATCTATGTAGGTTTTTCATGAGTTAACCAAATTTGTAATAACAATTTTTAATTATTCCTTATCTTATTTACAAATTTTTTATAAACTAACGGATATATTATTTTTACTTAATTATAAATAATCAACAATAAGGGAGCAGTGGCTTAATTAAATATTTTTAAACCGTGTTAGTTAATACTAATTGTTATGTCAGTGCGTGTTTGATAAAAAAACATAATAAAGGTTACAGGGTTGGCCTTGTCCCTAATCATATCTCAAAAATCTACACACGTCCTGCACACTTCTTTTAAAATAATAAAAGTCCAAAAAAAGAAAGGGAAAGAGTAGAGAAAAAGTAGATCACGTGGCCTTCCCCATTGGCTATTCTTAACCAGTGTTGAGTCGCATGTGGCCCGAATTGTGGCACCCCTTAAAAATGTTTCTTCCGACTTCCTTGCATTATGTAATTCCTTCCGATGCCTGCTCTTTATGCAGCCACGTTCCCACAGGTTCCCTAGTTTTTCAGAGGGGAGTAAGGAGCACCCTTTTCAATCTCCCCCCTTAAGAAAGTGAAATCTGGCTTCGCACCCGGGACAAGCCTCCCATCTGCACTTGGGGATTCGATGGAGATGGGAAAATATGCCAAAATTGTGTCACTGTTAGCAAATTACACTGTTAGCAAATTACAACAGTCTCGTCTTATGCAAAATCATAAAGAACAACGTCCCATAATACATATAATTCCTACATGAAATTAAAGAATATTTAAATTCGTATTAAAACAAACAAAATCTTTTGGCTACGCAATAATTTTATATTTTTCTTCAGTTTTGCATAGACTGTCAAGTACGTGTTATTATTATTAGCACGAGCAATGATATTTGTGCAATTTAAATTGAAAAGAAAGAAAACCAGTTCACGTGGAGTAAAAAGGCATCGAATTCATTGGCAATCTACCACGTGGATTAAAGTACCGGTATGCACACCTGGTTGCCAATTCTAAAAGGGACCCCCCATATCCTTAAGCGTGCACATACGCATGAGACTGTGGATGCATTTCTCATCACCTGGAGTCGTATCTGCGTCATTCAAGATTACCTCAGGACACGACCTTGATACTCATTCGTATAGACTTCAGCACCTGAACACAATAAAAATATATAGATATAAATACTAATAAGCAGTATAAAAATATGTAATGCACACAAGAGAGAGACGATACATACATATAAAGTTTATGAAAAACTACCAAAAAACATTGCATGCCCTTTTTTCATATTACCCTCTAGACCTAATCTTTATATGTATAGGCGCGGAATGGGTTGCTACACTTTGGTTACTTATTCAAATAAACAATGTATCGCTGAAGTATATCAAAAATTGGGAAAACTCAAAGAAAAGTGCTACGGTCTGGAGGTTGAGATTTATGAAGAAAAAAATCGATCAAATTACTCTGAAAAAGAAGTGTACAAAATTTTGTTTCGCGTAAACGCCACTTGTGAACGCTCCTTTTTTTCCCCGTAGGAACGATAATGGCTCCGGAGACGCACGACCCTTCGTTACAATGTACAACGAATAAAACGTCCGGCAAGCTTCGTTCACAATGGCTAATGGCGTTCTGGAAAGTGTCGAGAAAAAAAATATTCTCCTACTCACAGTGACTCACGTCGAGAATCCATTTGAATTTTACGCGGGTCATAATATTGATGACTTATCAGCGATGTTATTCCATAGGAAGTGTACGGAGCCCACGTGTCCTAGTGCGCTTCCGGTACGCACGCGACTTCACGTGCTGACGTCGCGTGGCGTAAATCGAAAGCGCGTGTCCCGCTAAGGAAACGCGTCGGGCGCACTGGCTACTCTTTGGTTTCTTTATGTCGTTTTCATGGCAGAAACCACAGCGGCCGATTTGCAAGTAACTGTAACAGTCAATAGGCGATAAGATGCGTTACATTACCGATGAACGTAACGCTTGGTACAAATTTGTGTACGTACCTTAAATGTCAACAGCTCGTACAGGTCTTATAAATAAATTAGACACCTTTATTAGAATCCCTAAAACAGGTTACAGGAGTTTTCGCTTTAATTGAAAAAGCCATATTTCTTCAGTCCTGGCAATTCTGATTAAAGCCTTATTATTACTCGGATCTGAAACAACAATAACAATAATTTATATTTTTGTCTAACACATATAGATATCGCACTACATATTGCATGCATATTTTGCATCTTCAAGATATATATTTAACTCACTTTTTTTTTTGACAGCTCATGCATACTTTTTTGTAGAACTCTGTGTTTTATAAATACACGTGGCCATGGTGCATGCATATAATAAATATTTGTTCTCTATTTCACTTCAATTATTTCTGCCTTAGGAATACGTGGTCGAGTGCGTGTCCATCCGTGATAGTTAAAAGCATTGGGTCCATCTTCTGGACAAACATGTCTGACCAGTGTTATACTAGACTTATACGCTTATCCCACTGTGTAAAATAAACATGCATAAATTACATACATGCTGACAAGTACGCAATGCTTACTCGTACGTAATTCCAGTTGGTGTTTCGTGTCTCTTGGAAAAACATTTCAAGTTTCCCCTATCGGCCGTCTTGCTCCGATTATTGCTGTGCTGGTAAATCGATTGACCACTGGTCACTCCCTCGTTAACTTGACCCTATCGACAGTTGGTTGGATACAATCGTCAATGATTGGAACATTGTTGCGAATATGGTGGAACTGGTTCTGCCTACTTTACGATTTGTTGGCTTTTCACGTGGACGCTGATACAAATGGAAATATGAATTTATTACAGATTACGTTACTGCTCGTATACTCGTATATATAATATTCGATATTGATGGCTATATCATTGGTATGCCTATATATATATGGTCAATTGGAAATAGAATGGTGGGACGGACGAAAGTCATTTTGTTTTGGATCGTAAATTCGTCTAGTGGATGATTTCAGGATTAATGCGAATTGGGGTGACTTCTTATGTGGATTGGTACGGTCGAGTAAATCTTTTGTTTAAGTTATCTTGTAATTTATATTATATTACTGGACCGACAGGCGAGCTTCATGTGTGACAAGGGATAGCAGCGCTTTCAATAAATACTGATCCACACATTTCTTATGCATTCCACGTTGTAAGTATTCATAATCTACGTATAGTTACTTTAGTAGAATGATCCATGTTAGAAATAATTTGTTGCAGGTCGAAAATATTATCAAAATATTGTTGCCAGTTCTCCAGACGTATTTAGAAATGTGAAGTTAGATATAGTTCAGTCTGGAGATATAGTTTGTCTTAGATATAGTTAGGTCTAGTTGCTACTTCGTAGCAATTATATGAAATAGTTGTTGAATCGTCAATAGGAACATGGTCCGACGTCCAATAGGCCTGTAGTAAACTAAGTAAATCATTCGAACCTGTCAAAAGTAATACGTGATTCAATGATTATGGTGAAATAAAAAATGTATAATCTACATAATTCATTACCGAAACAACTTATAACTATCGATCAAGCAAAATTATATACAGAGACATTCAGGAATTATAAAAGTTCACTTTATACCCGACACTAATAAAACCATAAATAATAAAATCAGAATAGACTCACGCATAGACTGACGCATTATTCTACGTAGTAGGTGTCAACTCTCCATGTTTATCTTGTGTAACGGGATTGAGTTTCAGTCTGCTTAAAAATTGCCTCTGTTTCTCAGACATCTGCACGAAGCCACACGTTATTAGTGCCGTCTCTCAGGATAAGTACGGGGACGATTTAATTTAGTGAGTATAATAATTTTTACTTTTTTTGCATCGTCCATCTATCTGCTTTTATTTCGTCCATTATATCCTCGGGAGAATCCTTGAACCTGTGCACATAAATTTCTTAATTTTTCATATTGCATTATTTATTTTTTTAATATTCTTTTTAATGCAGCGTCACTCACGGCTTTCAATATTTGACAATTGTATCCTCCCTGTATACGAGCCTTCGTCATTCACCAAGAAGATCTTTGTTTGCCAATTAAGGGTTTGTTCGGCCATCCAATTTGGCTGAGTTTCTCGTTTGCGAATTCTCCAAGTCATTGGTCACCCAAAACCGCGTACCATCTGTGCACCGGCGTCCGTATTCGTTCAATCACTGCCGACAGAGTGTGCAGAGTTAAGTGTACTAGATTGGATTAATTCAATGTTACGATACATAGTGTAGCTATATCGCAAGTCGTTTATAGGGGCTGATAATAAATTCAGGGTATAAATAGAAATTAAATAAAATTGTATATTGGGTAAGTCAAAGGCTAATTCGTTCAGCTAATTACAATGCAGTAATAAAATATTTACTTATTGTATATAAGACTACGTGTAAGCGGGTCATTAATACTGAAGTGAATTATTCAAAATTCTCTATGAACCCCACGTGGGTATTTCCCACAATAAAATATAGCAATACGTGGATACGACTTTGCGAAAATATTGCAGTTTGAATTATAATAAAAAAAAAATTCAAGTACATTTCGTTGTTAGAATTGGGGCGGTACTAAAATTACATCCCCATTTAAAACTCTCCCCAATCGTCATGGCGATTCGTTACGGTCAGAATTTGAATTGTAGTAAGTGTAGCACTGGAGTATCGTCCGCGTTGAAGCGTCTAGAAATACTTATTATGCAATTTTTTTAGGCGTGATTTTAAAATGACAGCTGTCAACCACAACTGACAGAGCGTAACAGGAACATAAGTTCATTTGTACAATTGGGGGTCACTTATGGACGTTCATTAATTTTATACATGAATTTTTTAATTCTGCACATCGAGATACACTTGCTTATTTTCACACGTAGTGATGTGTTGTGGATTTATTTAATTCGAATTCGACATTTCTGATATCATTAGATTTTTAATGAACCAGTCAATGTCACAAAGAAGAACTTTTAGTTCATTCTTATCATGTTATCACGGGAGTATACAGAGTTTAAGTATACTTTGAGAGTACATCCATATCTAAGGATGCAGTATGAATTTGTTATTGCCATATCGACATGTTGGATTCGCACAGACCAATTTCACTCGAGCGAGACCGATCGATCACATGTTCAAATTTTACAACATCACCACTGGGCATTGGGCCAATTACGATAGATGATCGATGACTTTCCAATCGCGATAAACTATTGTTAAGTTTGACCTACGGGGTGAATTCACAACTGCTGCTTTACACAGTCTAACGTACCATTACCCTTTTATACAAGTACTGTACGTCGTCCGCTGTCGTCGTGGAATCCATTTTGTTAGATTGTATGTAGAATCTTTCTGACAAGTCGTCCGTTTTACATTTCTTGACTGCTAGAAACGTTTTTCCACTTATTACTTAATTCCTGCGCTGTTCGACGCAACTGCTATGTTTACACCATGTTCTGTGTGTAAAAATCTATAAATCAGTATATTTTCCTATTAATATTTGATACGATATATTTGCGTCATACAGTTCGTGGATAATGTCATTCCTATGATCTTGATTTTTCGTTATATGGTTTCTACAGGATTGTGAAATTTAACAAGGCGAAGCTTTAACGAATCTCTTGACTCCCAACAAGGGATGAAAAAAAACTAGTAGCATCATCTGTCGGGAATCTAAAAAGGTGAATTAGTGTTCCATACATGAATACTTGGTCATTGCAAATCTTCCATTTACTGACCGTGGTTAAGTAGACGTCATAGTGTTGACTGAAGACAAATGGAATAACCATCTTATCGTGTGCATATCTCTTATCGTATGATAAAACAGTGAGAACGATTATACGCTGCCGATAACAAGATCAATTGGACTATGTAGAACAGCAAAGCAGTATCTGTCCAATATCCAACCGATATCAGGATGGTATTGGTTTCAGCCTTGGACCGTGCAAGACGTCTATTTATCTATTGATCTTCGCAATATAGCGTTCTTTTCAATGTATTTACCGACAGAGTGTCACGTAGGAAGAACAAATGGTTACGTCGAAGATACAAGAAGAGGAGGGTAACCCAGGACATATATCTACACGCTTTAAAAGTGGTGGAGAGCCACTGCTATTTCATTCGTCCATAGGTAGGGGCAAGCAGTGCTCCGTGGGTGTGTGGTGTGTTCGAGCTCGAGCATTTTCTTGCTGTTCGGTCGAGCATTTTCTTAAAACCCCACGGAAGCTCGACCCGCAGTGAACACGCGAACGTAAGTGTCCGTTCAGGTGATAATCGTGAACCAGGAGGCTGTAAGGAGTAAAGTTTAAAGCCAGCAGCCTCCTCGCCAGTGATCAATGAACTCTACTGGCTGCTTCGTGTTTTGGGGCGTGCTGCCAGTGTTAGACGAAAAGATGGGACTTTTGGTTCTAATTGGGTTTTAACAAACCTTCACTACTCCCTCTCGAAACTAACTGTTTGCTGTTTGTCGACTGTGTTCAGTATATGATAATTGGCTGCTTACAACACATGGAGAATTTTTAGAATATTCTTAGTCCGAAGCCGGCTTCCATTTTCAGTACAGACTACGGTAAAGTAGGTGTTGTAACGATGCACGAACGGGACGACCCTACCCTTCTGTGCCTACGGGCTCCTTATGTCACTGTCCTAAAATATTAGTCTATTCCAGTTTCTACTGAGGACACATGCATCAATGGCTTATAGTGTTACTATCTAATCCGGCTTGCGTTGAGTAGATATTTATTGTGTAGTTTTTTTATCATATAGTGATACTTCAACGTTTTGATTTCCCCATGGACTCTTTGCCACGATAAATTTCCAGTTTTGAGATAACTGGAGAGTGAAGATTATTTGCGATGTACTAAATCCTTGGGTGATCTGTTCTTTATTTTGCATTGTAATTACATGAGTGTTATAATATTCGTAAGCTGTGCTATTGCGACTTTTTTCACTTGGTTTATGTTGTGACGCGAGTGTCTAAGAAATTCTTTAATGATTTGTCACTTTGAAGGAACGGGCTGCATCTTTATATTATTTTGTATTTAATTTGTAGTATGTTGTGTTGATATAGTTTTTATTGTTAATTTTTTTGTGAGTGTTCTAAATTATCGGATTTATCTGTTCCAGATGACCTCTTAACACGACTCCGAAATTTCGATCACTTCATTAAAGATTAAAGTTTGTGAAGAGATACTGAACTAATAAAAACGACAAATGGTTCATTATGAATGAGATAGGAATGATGAGTGTGAGTGGTAACAGTGGTGGTTCCAAGATGCCTCACAGTCATTCGACTCCTGCTGGTGTCGATGGTGGTAGTAGAACCCCACCAACTACTCCAAGGAAAGCTGGGAAAATGCTTGCTATACGGGTCCAAATGTTGGATGACGTTGTGACGATGTTTCAAGTACAGGTAATAAATTATATTTAATTTCCTTTTGCTATTCTAGAGACCTTTACACTATGTAGTAATAGAAAGTTAGTGATATATATTTACTTATCATTAGTCTATTTATAATTATATAGTGACGTATCTTTAAGAGAAGCAGACAAAAAAGCTTTGTTCGGAGTGTTATCAAAAGTTCACGTATGTGACCTTATCGTTAATATTGCTTGCGACTAAACTGTATGTAAGGAATGATGCTACCATATTTTAAGGAGTGTAGATAAGAAACTCCACATTGAAATACTATCTAATGCATATCATATGTTTGGACAAAGTGAATAAATAAAACATACATATATTTTCATAATATTCACCAAATATATTAAAATTATTGTCTTGTGTTGAGTAAACACTATCATTATATATAATCGATAGACACCACCAGAACCCTACTATACAAATCATAAAACTTCTTTAGAATCAACTGGTAAAGATTTTCTTTCTAGCGTTACAGACACTGGCTTTCAGACATATTACAATGCTATCAGTCCCATAATGGACAGTAATTGGCCCTATTATTGCTTCAATAAGACTTCCAAAGAGTATAATTGGATATGATTCGAAGGTATCAATTGACTGCCATGTATGAGCAAAAATATATCACTCTTTCCCAATTAATCACTCATCCAATAGGGATTAGATCAGTTACCCTCATTATGCACTTTTATTCCTGTACAATGAACGCATAGAGATAAAAATTATTTATTTACTTGATAAAATTTCCATTTTCAATGAAAAGATCTTACAACTGAGTAAACCAACTTACACATTTCACATAAAACTTACTTCCAAAGATTCTCACAATCACTCAATCAATTTCGTGCCCCAAATTACACAAACATTATTGGCCCATTGCAAATGAACATTTCGATAATTCTGATAGTTTTTCTATTAATAAAACATTAATTTCTAGAATAATTGCTTTATATGTAAATTGCCGCGTGGGCAGTTTAACGTACTCATTGACTATCGAGGTCAAGGGGTGTGGGTTGCAAGTCCACTTCTGATGTTCTTCACAAAGTCATTCACTTTGAATGGTTGAATCTTCTGAGACTTTAATTACAATTTTAACATAAAAATTAACCTATAAGACGATCTTGAAAAGAAAAATAATAATAATACCGTGAACAGAGTATATTTTCCTACAAGGTTGAAAGGCAAAAATAAAAAAATAAGAAAATCAGAAAAAGACATAAACGCACGTACACAGCCCAATGCTTAGCAACGTAAATCCGCTTGAGCGAGCCGACGAGAGTGCGTAATTATTGGAAACCAATAGTATATTATTTGATAAAAATGTTCTTCATTATTGCAATATTGCTTCTACATGATGGCTATGATTCCACGGACGCTGCATCGTCGTCGCCCCTGACGACGATTGGTGTAACGCAGTTTAAAATACTAAATTGCTGTTCGCCCATTTCACCTTGACTGATTCACCCTCTTTCATGTAGCCCATCTGAAACTTTATATAATATTTCCACGAGGGTGAACTATTAGAGCACATAATGTATCAGCTATATCTTAACGCTTAGTGCACTATGTGCTATATATTGTCGGCGGCAAGATGCAGGCCGATATATCGATTTCCTCAACTCCTCCTGTAAAAAGGACACTGATATTTTACTCTGGACAAGAGTAATTCTTAACCCTTAACTGGTGTCATGACAAGAAAGTTACACTCCTAATGTAAAGATTTAACCTGAGTCCCAGGGACCCAAGACGCCAGTTAAGGGTTAATAAAGCTACTGTACGTCTCTTGCTGATATATTGGCAGTCGATTTGCTTGACAAGTCTTTTTCTTTATGTTACAGGCCAAAGCATTGGGCAGGGTACTGTTTGATCAAGTCTGCAAACAGCTGCACCTTTTGGAAGCTGATTATTTTGGACTCGAATATCAGGAAATGAACGGTACCAAAGTACGTCTTCTGGTAACATCTCTTTAAGAGTTTAAAGTATCCCCTGAATTGTGAAATAGAGATGTACAATAAAAGAAAATTCCTTGTTTTCTAGTACTGGCTCGATTTTGAGAAACCATTGTGCAGGCAAGTGGGGTTCTCGCTGGTCGATCCTCTCCTCAGGTTCTGCGTAAAGTTTTACACACCTGATCCTGCACAACTTGAAGAGGAGTTTACGAGATACTTGTACTGCTTGCAAATCAAACGTGATTTAGCCCAAGGCTTGTTACAGTGTAATGATAACACAGCAGCATTGATGGCAAGCTATATCGTACAGTGTAAGGAATTTTCGTATTTATCTATATAACAAATTATTTCCTTAAATGTTGATTATCGATGTTTAAAAAAAAAGAGCATGACAGTGTATATTAATCGTTATCAAATTGTTACATGGAGTGCCAATATGACTATTGCTTGATAACGTTTTCGTCAAAAAACTATAATGATGTAAGAGGCACGGAAGGCTTGATTATGCCAATCTAAGCACAATTGGCTCATTGTCACGAGTCATTGTAGAAACATTGGTTTTCATAACTCGTACTCTACCGGTTGTGACGAAAGAGCTGTTAAAACTGTGCACGTTTTATAACAATTGGTCCTTGGATGGGGCTCCTTAATGGAGCGTCACGTAGTTTAAGGATCGAATGCAATTATTACACGTAAATGAATGAATAAATTGATAAGATCGTTCTCTGTTGTTAGCTGAATGTGGTGACTACGTTGTAGAGGACTATCCGGATCATACCTATTTGTCAGTCTTCAAGTTCGTGCCACATCAGGATCAAGAATTCGAACGGCGTATAATGGAGAATCACAAAAAACATGCGTAAGGATTCCAATGGAATTATGATAATTAGAATACCTGTTTAATATGTCAGTTGATATTCTTAATTTTTATTTATCAATCATGACTAACAGGGGACAATCACCAGCGGAAGCGGACGTCAATCTTTTGGAAACTGCACGACGCTGTGAACTCTACGGGATGAAGATGCATCCCGCGAAGGTCCGGTTTATTTCATATAAATAATTCATTCTTGCCTAACATTTTTTCTCTTGCCAGAGAAAGTCGTAGTTCATCATTGTTTTATCTATTTTAGGATCACGAAGGTGTGCCGCTCAATCTGGCCGTGGCACATATGGGCATTGTGGTTTTCCAAAATTACACTAAAATAAACACATTCAGCTGGGCGAAGATCAGAAAGATCAGTTTCAAAAGGAAACGATTTCTTATCAAGTTGCATCCGGAAGGCTATGTAAGTTCAAAGAACTTTAGTGCTTCCTATCCATTATTTTCATTGTTATCTTAAATTCATTGTCTCTCCTCGATTTCCTGCTTCAGGGCTACTATAAGGACACTGTCGAGTTCTTCTTCGAGGGCCGTAACGAGTGCAAGAACTTTTGGAAGAAGTGTGTCGAGAATCACGGCTTCTTCCGTTGTTCCGTAGTGAAGCGTGTTGTACGGCAGAAAACAAGAGTGCTCAGTCGTGGCTCATCATTCAGGTATCTATCTCTGAATGGTACAGCACGGGTATATTTATACCATAAAAAAAAAAGAAAAAAAAAATCAAAAATCTACACGTTATTCTTTAACATTCAGGTATAGCGGCAAGACCCAAAAGCAAATAGTGGAATTTGTGCGCGACAACTACGTGAAAAGACAAACATTTGAAAGGTGAGTTTCGTCCATTGAAGCACTGGCGAAGCCGTATGAGATATTTGAAAGAAATTCCGAACACGTCAGTATTTCGTAGGTAGTGCATGCGTACCATTGCGTATATAAAGTTGCCCCCCACCCACCCACCACCTCATCAGATGTTGGTTTGAATCATTAAGATTTTAATTAATGTGCGCACCAATCTTGTGGATAAGAACGGGAGGTGGCACGGTCTTGCTTTTGCCGGGACACGAGTCGGTATTTCCAAACCTTTTTTTTCTTCTTTTTTCTTAAAAGTCACAAAAAGTCGCGAAGCACCTCGCGACAAGCTACGTGCGTACAGCTGTATTTAGTGTCTTTGAAAATGACTGATGAAAGACGTAACAAGGACAAAAAAATATACAATCTCTCGTTTACTTGTGTAACTTTGTTTCCGTTCGTCAGTGTTGCCTGCTCAGACAGAGATTGCGGGGAGTCAGGCTCACCATCAGGCACGATGAACCCGAATGATCGATGTACCCTATAATCTAAATAATTTAATAATTGCCTCATCGATGTGATCCTTAACGTCACTGTACAGTAATCACACTTCACCACCTTTGCCAAAAGTCCCCATCCCGCCGAACAGATACATACGTACGTATAGGGCCCACGATTCATAATAGCCGGTAGTTTCTCTGTACGATAGAACACATAAAAATGACTTATCGCACCAATTACAATTTTTGCAATTGTATATACATATATATAATTACAATTATCTTTATAACGAACAGAATAATTATAAAAAATACTTTTTTCCTTTCGTGGATCACTGTGGACGATTATCAAGATATCACGTGAATCCCTGTAAATCGTATTCGTTCGCGTGCAAATGAAAAGTATCACTTATTTAATACGTACAATGTATGTGTATTGTTATACAGACTTATTCAATGAAATCATGTGAATTAGGTTTTGACAGGAGTCCATGCTACTGTTTCTTGTGTAATTGATATTTCATAATATTATTATACGTGCTTCAGACGGTTGTATGATAGCTGTAAAATCTAATTGGTAGGTTTGAACTGAATGATCATGTATATTGGACACGCTGTAGGCTTTCTGAGCGTTTCCTTTGGACGAGCATGCAAAGTTTAACGGTATCGTGGTTCTCACGTCTATCGTTCGCGGTGCATCGACCTTCGTTCATTTGATTTACGATCATTCCATATAATGACGTTCGAGTCCCTTTATATATGTAACACGTTTAACCGACAGGAATACGAGTGAAGAAGATTTGCCGCACTCTATTGAAATCTATTCAGTCTCATTGTTCGAGAATCGATAATTCGCATGGTTACCAAGAGAATTGAATTCAGCTGCTCTGTCATACGTAGAGATAAAGATAGGCGGGAAAAACGTAAGAAAAAGACAATTAAATTTATTAAGAACCACGAAAAGCTGTTTGAAGTAACATATCTCAATAGAGGACTAAGGAATTAGAATTTTTAAATAAAAATTTCCCAATCGCAATCCGTAACGTTAAAGATGCACATTCAGTATATAAACTTAGGCACACATGCCACGTGTCAGCGTGGACCCATACTCTAAACAATATTTGATGAAAATGAATTAAATTTAATAATTTTTCTATTGTCACCGGGTCTATACTATATACATTACACTATAGTACACAGATGGAAGTTTCACAAGGTAAAGGAGGTTCAAGGAGGACAAAGAAGATATTTAATGAGATTCTAAAAAAAGAAAAAATATAATTAAGAAGCGTAACGAGGGAAAGGTGTGAAGGAGATAAATAATGAGAAGAAACTATATGAAGTGAAAAGATAATGGGAGAAAAAGAACCCAATGTCCCAGACGAGCTTGTCATTTGGCAGCGTAGGTCTGATGCTGAACTTGACTCTCTCTTGCTCGCAGGTCCAATTCGTTCCGGCAGACTAGCGGTGGTAGGGCATTGCAGGGCTCCGATGGGGCAGGCTATCGTGATACTCTCCCAATGGGCTGCTCCAGCATCTCTGCCCATCCACTCCTGCCCCTCGGCGACCCCGGTATGTACCACGACCGACACCAACCACCACACAAAATGCTTTATTTATTTATTTTCTATTAATTTTATTTCTTCTCCTTTCCAAGTTCTTTCCTTTAATTTTGTCAGTATCGTATAACTATCTCACTCTTATAACGAACTGTCCTATCGTAGAGTAGTGGTATAATGTATCGTCAGTAGGATATGCTTATACATTTATTTGATTCGATATATTGTGAAAAATTTATTAGAAAAAAAAAAAAGAAAAAAAAAATGAGAAAGAGGGGAGAGCTGCCAATTTCAAAGTGCTCTCGACTCTCGTGGGATTACATTGGTAAATGGCTTATGACGCTTTATCGTCGGACCATTCGTCGCTTGTGAGCTTGAGGTTGCTCCTGGGCTAGATTGGAAACGATGATCTTGAGGCATCTGACTCGATTTCAGCACTGGCAACGCCGGCTCTATCTCTGTCATGCGGCTCGATGACACTGGATTCTCCGACGACTGTGACGAGTGTCTCGATGGGAGGGACGAGTCACCGTCGCGACGACACAGCTATGTCCTTTCGGACGCTCACCTCTATAGACGTCCATTCGCCGGCCACCCCCAGCCAGGGCCCAGCGCTGCGTCAGTCCCATGCTACCAGTCAACAACGGATTTCATCAACAGGTCGTATCAGCCCCTCTAACAGCAGTCCTCCTGAATTCCCACCACCGCGACCCATGCCCCGACATCCTTGGCAGCGTTCGGCAAGCTGCCGTGAACTGTACGCGTCTAGCTTCGAGGATTCGGGCAAGGCGAGGCCGAAGAGCGAGAAGCCAGCCGGTGGCAAGCCGCTCCTCGAGACCTTTCAGTTGCCCTCCCAGGGCGAACTCGATAATCCCGTGACGCGTTACGACGAGAGTAACCGATCGTATAGCGCGGCAAGCTCAAAGTTACCCTCGTTAGATCACGACTCCGTGCCGGAGAAGGTCTACAGTAGCTCCTATCCAGGTACGTCCTCGTTGTCCACCGAATCGGGACACGAGGAGTCCGGACCAGTTGGAGATTTGTCCCACGACGACCTGTCCCACGATTCCTACGAGCTTCTGGAACGCGAGCAGGAGTTTGAGTATCCGGAATCGTACTCGAGTCCGCGGGACGATAACGAGCCCATCTCGGACAACTCGGACGAGGGTATCGAGCACGAGATGTTCCAGATGGACTCGGAGACAGACTCCTTCGTGAAGCATAGATCGATAAAGTCTACCGATAAGCAACACTTCAAATCCGTGCTCGCTGATCTTAAGAACGTCAAATCCAAGTCCATCGATCGGTACTCAGCCCCCCCTGGTAAGGGTGACGCGGATCACGTCGTCACTGAGTCTAGGATCCAAAGATCTAATACGCAGATAGAACGTAAGTTCGAGACCAGACACGCGAATTCCATAGAGCAACAGAGAAAGAGCCTGCTGCCGCATCAGGATTCTAACAGTCGTAAGGACCCTTTGATAATTCAGGTACAGAAACAGAAGATGACGCTCCTTAACGAGATTAAGAATCTCAAGCCCAAGTACAAGATCACACACGTAGATTCGGAGGTGCTTAGGGACGAAGGTATAATGCGTCCGAAGTCAAGGATCGACGATGACCTCAGTCCGTTGGATCCCGAGAGGACCATCCTGGATCAGAATAATCGCGGTAGGACCATGCGGGCCAGGAGTATAGCTAGCCTCGAGGACGATTTGCCAAGACATTACGTAGAGACCGGTAGTCTAGGTAGAGGTCACAAGTCCCGGGAGAGAAAGACGCGCGAGACGGAGGCGAAGATGGAGAAGCTCTTGAGCAAGATGCAGGAGAAGGAGCGCAGGAGTATAGAGAGGGAGGAGAGAAAGCGGGTGGAGCGGGAGAATTCCCGGGAAATTCGTAGAATGGAAAAGGCCGACTCGCGCGAGCGTCGATCGATCGAGAGATTGGATTTGCGCGAGCGACGTAGCATGGAGCGTCTAGATTCGCGCGAATTGCGCAGGAGCATCGAGAGATTGAATTCGCGGGAGAGAAGTTACGAGAGGCTCGATTCCGCCAAGGAACGCAGCAGCCTCAATCGCGCTACGGATCCCCGTGGGAAGAGCATCGAGCGATCGGACTCGCGCGAGTTGCGCAAGAGCATGGAGAGTCTTGAGCGGGACTCGAGAAGTTGCGGCAACGTAACTCGACGTGCCGACTCGAGGGAACGCAAAGAGCGCAGCGTCGAGAGGCTCGATTCTCGGGGGTCCCCCAGGAGTCCAGGTCGACCTGGTCTCGATTGCGAGCAACGTCACACACTGGAACGCTTCGATTCTGGCAGCAGAAGTCCGTTCGAGCATTTGCCGTTGCGCGAGTCGAGAGGTAAGAGCGTCGAGCGATTGGATTCCAAAGAGCGACCAACTTTTGATTTCGATCCGAGGACTATTGAGCGCTTAAGTTCGCTCGAGCGGCGCGACTCGAAGGAGAGAGTGCAGGAGAGACGTAGGAGCGGCGAGAGGAGAAGCATGGAGAAATTGGATTCGTGGGAGCGTAGGAGCATGGAGCGGTTGGACAGGGGCAGCTTGGACGTCAGACGTAGCAGCGAGAGATTGGACTGCAGCAAGGAGACTAGGAGGTGCAAGACAAAGCCTGAGAGAGGCAAGTCTGATGAGAAGCCACGAGAGAGAGATGATTGGAAGAGCCTGGAGAGAGCGAGAAAGGATGACGAGCGGAGAGAACGGGAGAGACAGTCTAGGCTCTTTATGGAATCTAGAACTGAGACTGTTATTGGAATACCCAATGAGATGGATTCGAAAATCAAGGCAGTCTTCACTGAATACGATCCAAAAGTCATTGGCGGTGTTGTTCTTGGGTTTGATGACACTGCATTGCCAGCGCATACTCCTGTTGAGAGAACTAAGAGCGATCCCAATCCTGCCAGACAAAGGATAGGATCCAATAGCAAAAGACATATGTTGACACATCAGAAGTCTATTGATCTGACACCTGCTGGCTCTGGGGACGAGGATCCTTTTTCTGACAGTGTTCCAAAGTCTAACGTGGAGATTCCTTATACTTTGCACAAAAGACATGTCATGAATGGCACTGCCTCTGATGAAAAATCTGAATCGGATAGTGGCAAAACTTCTAAGACTGCTAAGGCCTTACCGAAGGATTTACCCAAGTTGCCTTTGAAGACTGTCACTGACGTGTCCTGCTTGGACCTAACTAAAATCGCGTCCACGGAGAAAACAGTGGCAACTTTGTCACCGGATCGACCAAGGAGTATTCTGATCAGTCCTGATAAACCAAGGAGTATTTTGATTAGTCCCGATAAGCAGAGAAGTACTCTTAGTCCTACTTCAAAAGTCTCACCTGTTGATCAGAATAGTATTGTTTCTAGTTTTTCACCGATTGATAAGAGTCCGTCGAGGGAAATTCCGAGCTATGACAAATGCTCTAACAAGTCTAATTCGTTGGTAAGGGCCAGATCTGATGCCTCTTTTGTTGATAGATCGAAATCTCCTAGTTTGGATAAAAAGACTTTGTTGTCACCTGTTGAACCCAGTGTTACTATTATTTCAGCGATTGAGAAAAGATCACCGAAACTTTCTCCAAACGAGGCTGGGGTGACAATCATATCTATGATTGAAAAGAGAAAACCTGAATCTGGAACCAGGAGTCCTGGCACCTTGGAGAAGACGCACTCCAGGGAGAAAGCTGCTATTAACTTTGCTGATGTCGTTGGCATGGAGATCAAACAGGAACTGGAGAGACGCGAAAAGGAGAAATTGAAAGTTCCTGAGGACGGTCTGGAGAAGCAGGATAGTATTGAAAAAATTCCATTGCCTGAAATTCCTGTGAAAAATGTTGATCAGGAAGAATCGCCGTTACCAGTAAAACAGGGAGTTACCGAGAAGCGTGCAGAAGTTCTGGAAAAATCTATAGTGCCCGAAAAGCCACCATTGCCACCGAAACAAAATTTACTTGCAAAACAGGGTTTGTCAGAACAGTCCTCAAGGAAGAGCGAAATGACTACTTCACCGGAGGCTGATAAATCAAACCGAAATGATATTCCTGGAAAATCCGAAGAGTCTAATGAAAAATCGAAGTTACCAGAAAAACCTAGTATTCCAGAGAAAACTAAGCGTATCTTGGACAGAATAGAATCGCGATTTACAGAAATCTCTAAAAATTCACCTACGAAAGTATCCCGGCCCAAAATCATTGACACTGGATACGATGACTTCGTAGATCCCGTAGCAGATCTGCCATTGGACGAAGTACCAGTGAAACCAGCTTTAGAATTAGATAGTCTCAAAGTTCCCGAATTTACACCATTCATGTTGAGACCGCATGCTGAGCCATTAAGATCAAAATCATTATCATTGGCCGAAGATAAAGCACCGATAGACACTTTACTATCACCTGAAGTGGAAAACAAGCACTTCGTACAAGATATATCGCCAAAGAGAGCGAAGAAGATGAAATCCGAGCCGAAAAAGGATTTTAAGAAGCAATCAAAATCGTTGGAGGCCGATAAACCGCCATTGAAAAAAACAGGATCGAAGGAATCGCGCACGTCCCCAGCAAGTTCAAAGATTGACAAGTCAAAATTGAAACTGGGTGAGATGCCGCAGGAAATAATCATAATAGACTCCACCGATGTGGCTCCAGAGGTGAGCATAGTACAGAAAGGAAGATCAAAGTCCGTCACTAAACTGTCTGACAGGTCATTCTCTACGTCAAAGGAAGAAAAGGAAGAATCAAAGAAGCCAAGAGCAAAATCAGCTTCGGTCGACGACGACATGATAAAGGGTTCTGGAAATTTAAAGAGCGATAAACCACGACCAAAGTCCCTAGGAATTTCCAAGAGTCTAGGGAGTACAGAAAAGAAGGATTCTCTAGAGAAAATATCACCAAAGAGAACAACCAGTGTGAAGTCGACAGTGAAAACCAATTCAGTCAAGCCTGAGTCATCAAAATTAATGACTCCGACAAAGGCAGACCCAAAACCTGAGGAGTCAAGATCAGAGATCAAGTCTGACTCCGATGCGGATCAATCGAGTGACTTAAGGCGATCAAGCACAGACAAGAGAAAGGATTCAAAAGTGGAAACGAAGTCCGATTCGGATGCTGATCAATCGTCTGATCCAAAACGATCAAAGCCTGACAGAAAAAAAGACACTAGGAAAGCAGTATCGGGTCAAGAACTAGCACAGTCCCCAATAGTCTTAAGGAAACCTGGACAGAGTCCTGTGCTCTTTGCAAGAGCTCGTCTTGGGCTGTCAGAAGGAAGTGGAATGGGTGCTCTAAAGAGGCAAAGTGTGACATTGTCGCCAACTGCTCAACGTAGAGCAAAATCCCTAGATGCTCCAGTGATTTCTGTCCACAGATTACCACCAGCGAATGCATTTTCTAGCAAGGATGACACGGTAGATGTAAGTGAGGGAGTGGAGGATCAGGAAAATGGATCGGATGAAAATGTGGAGGCCAATCAGGTATCAAAGCCACAATCGATACAAATGGAAGCATCGCCCAATCACAAATCAGACAGTACCGATCACACGACCATACCGGAATTTTGCACGGATTCTCTATCTGTAACAGAAACATCAGCACAGTATTTGGAATCGCCGTTGACTGAGTGTAATGAAATTGTCACGTGTCCTGATTTAATTCCTTATGAACAAGAAGTTCAATTGCAGTTCATGCGTGACTCAACAGAGATCAGCGAACCGAAATCATTGCCTGAGACGACAAAATTCATCGATCAAAGCTCAGCCGAATCAGGAACCGAACCAGAGCCGCAACAAGAGGCGACGGAGGTGAAGTCAGATAAAATTAGTCGTTCTACCAGACCAAGTAAATTGGAAAGAGTCGGTACCCTGGATTTCAGTAGGCACAGGAGATCAAAGTCTGAATTTTCTAGTGGAACTGATAGTTCTGATGGCGAGAGACATGGTGGACAAGTAAAAATGTCGATTGATCAAAATTCATATAAAAAAGAGACATTTTTAGAATCGAGTTCAAGAAGTTCTACAGATAAGGATGAACCTCCTAACGTGATGGTATCCAGTGAAATCAACGTCGTCTTACCTGAGATAGATGACTTCAATCAGGATAACAAACAGGATATGGTAAAGTCACCGATTCAAATATCAATTGAAGAATGCTCTGACGAAGAGATTCCTCGCAGTGACCAGGAAGATGAATTGCAAGAGACATTTCACGTTGACATAAAAGAAAAGAAAAGATTGGATTCTGGTGATACAAGCGAAGACACTCTGGATGCCCTGGATACCCAGGTGCAGGTGCAGGGCGCAGACAGTGAACTAAGTTCACCGGATTATGGCGCTGACAAAATGGATGAGAAGACCTTAGTAGAGGTCGAGCTTACTCCGGAGTACCTGGATATGAAGAAAGAGGATGAGGAAGGCGCCGAGGAATTACCGGAGGATGAACCTGCCGATAAGGAAGCTAAGGACGTCCTGGATAATAATAGATTGTCAATAGATAGGAAATTGAGGTTGAGCACAGAACGTTCACGAAGTGAGGAAACGAATACGTGGACCCCGGATAGAGAGGATCCGGACTCTAGTTCCTGCTCCATTGCTCGTCCTCTGGGAATCGGTCAGATCCAGCCGATAATCGATCGTCGTGAAATCGCCATGATAAAGGAGTCCCGTAAAGAAGGTTCAATGGAAGAAGAAAGCAGCAGCGGTTCTCATCCAGCGCCAAAAGTTGAACTCAGCTCAACCTGGAAGCCATTCCCACTGGAGAGTTCAGGCAGTTCGAGTCTGGAGGAAGGATGGCTTCCGCAAGATGACAACAATCAACCACAATCCCAATCGGAGGACAGCAATGGACAGAACGAAGATAGCTTTCAGGAAGATCTAGCAGATTTCTCAGTCGGGTTTGGATACGCAATAGGCCCTGAAATCCTGGCGAATTATGGCTGTGCTTTTTCATTATCCAGAACGTTATCCAGGATATCAGAAAGATCAACAACTTCGGAACAAGATAAAAGCGACCTGGAGGATTCTTTTAAGCCAAGCTCCAGATCACCGAGTCTAGACGACGAGTCTCTGATGTCCAGTGATCATCAACCTTCTCTATCCTCAGATCCCCCATCGGGAACAGCGTTACCTTCTGTATCAGATGACCGTAGAACTTCATCCGAACTCCCGGATATACCCATCGACATAGTAAATACTCAGGAGGATGAAGCGAGGTCTCCCAAAGTCAAGTCTAAGCTACAACTTCAAGCTTCTGAAGATTGGCCATCGCCACCAAGCTCGCCCTTATTCGATACCCCAGTGGTGAGTCACGTGGAGACCTTCTACATGGAAATAAAACCGGAAGAAGCTGTCAAGGTGATGGTGACTGACAGTACAGATACTCCGGAACGTGTAGATCATGACAGCGACTCGAGCGATGAAAATCGTACGCTTCACGATGATCTTCATTCGACGCTTCTCGAAGACGGTCAGAGTTCCGCTTCAGCAACGACAGTGGATGGTACAATAAAGATTGCAGTGAAGCCAAAATCAAATTCATACATAACGGGTTCCTCTCATAGCGAGGACACTTCGATGGGACTGTCAATGTCAGAATGGTCAAGTTCAAATAATACCGTACGTCAATTCTGTCAATATTCTGGTACCAAGTCCGATGATAATTCTTTAGCCGAACTAGGAGCATCCATATCAGACTGGTCAGGCAGCACAACCGTAATACCACAACAGTATTACTCAGCAGTAGGCACAGAAAAGAGTCAAAGTGACACGACAACGTCAGAGAAGAGTGTCACCAGCATGAGGCCAAATTCAAAGTGTCAACGGGAGTCCAATACCAACGACAGCCCACCAGTTTTTGAGCAATCCGGAAACGTGATATTGGACGAGGGTCAATTCGATTACGAAGCTCAGTTCGACGGACGGCAATTTGATTCAGGCAACGAACCGGAAGAGACGGAGAAGGTGGACGAGGACGAAGCAGCAGAATTCGACGAGGCACGTAAGTTCGTTGAAAGTCAATTTGACAAGCATCAGTACGACGAAGATCAGTCAAACAAATCAGCATTCGCCGATATATCACCACCGCGAATCACTTTCCATGCCGAGGACTACGATAACCATATTGAATTCACAGAACTTCCAGATATACCCGGACCGATACCAGAAGAGGACGAGGAGGAGCAGCTGTACGATAATGTACCGGCGATGAAGTATTCAAGCAGTGATCAAGTGAGAATGGAGGTGACTAGAGGTGACTCGTACGAGGACATGCACGAGCGCTACGCCAGTTTAGCGTCCTCGACCCGATACGAGTACGACGAGGATCGGGTCTCCTACGAGGATCAGAAAACCCTGGAGGCAAAACTGCAGAAGCGTTTCGAAGAGAAGCCATTAAATAGATTCGAGCGCGGCTACTCGGAACCGGTTTACGATCAAAGGCACGGCACGAGGTCTACAGAGCGGCCTGTTATCGTACCGATAAGAGCAAAATCGACGCCGTATTATTCAACGACGAGTCTCAGTGGTGAATCCACCACGTCAAGTCCACCGATGCAAGTCAAGGCACAAATTCGAACGAAGACAATGACATACTCTTCCAGTAGGAGTCCTCAGAGTGAGGGTGACACTTCATCCAGTATGGACAGTCCTGGACATACCCCAGAACCTAGAGCGTTCAGGAGGAAGAGACAGCAGAATATCAAGCGACGGCATCGTGTTGTCGTTGACCTCGAGGTTAAGGGTGGACACCACATTGTCTCCAGTACCGACTCCAGCTTCGACGTGGCTAACATACCACCGCCTCTTCTAACCGAACAAAGCGTTGACATCGATGACGATGAATTGTCTGACTCCAAGAACAACGAGCAGTGCCAAAAACGGCGCTGAAGTTCCTTCGTATGATCAGGTCGCCACTAGCTCCGCCTATTAGACAGGAAGTGAGGATTCGATGATCTTTTTTCTTTTCTTCTTTCTTTCTAGTCATTCTACGTGCATCCTATTCAGGCGTCTAAACTAAATTTAAATTATTCCACTGATCAAGAAGACTAGTCACTGAAGAATTATCATACTCTCCATATACGTACATAAGAGTAACGTGGAATTGATACTGACTTACACGTGTCGTACATAGCACAAGCAATCGGTGCATTAGAATTGATTAGGATGATCAAGTTGTACAAAGGGAATGGCGTTTCCGGATTAATCTATTAATAATACCGTATGCTGTCCTCCGGTTAGGAATCGCGTATTTTTGAGTAACGTGAAAATCGGTTGTCACGTTAAATACGTTTATTTAGTAATTAACGGTTCGGGTAACTGGGATAGTCGCGAGCGATGAATAACGATTAGAGTTGCGCGAGGTTAGGACTTGTAAGGAGGGAATCTAATTGAATTCTTGATAGCACGAGGTATCCGACTTAATGATTATTGTTGATTGCGCGCAAATTGATGAGATAGGAATAAGATAGAGGGTTAGAGAGAAAGACAGAATACTTTTAGACGTAGTCAATAGGGATAATAGTATTTGTTATACGCGTTCTTAGAGAGATCTAAATCTTCATTTTAATGCGATTACTTATTAAAGTCTATTACATAAACGATTAAGACTTTACGTATTATTTCGTAGCTGAGGGAGTATTACCGATGAACAAGACTTGTGCAATGCTTTATTGATAATTGTCATGTTAAATAATTATTCTAGTCGTACACTATAAATGATATATTTAAATATCTATATAAAAAAAAATTAATTACGAATTACGACGACGATAACGATGACGATTATGATGATGATCATCAAGGATTAGGATACGGGAATAATTATCTATATGGACGTTAATGATTCGAGCGATTTGATCGTGCCATACGATTTCAGTTTACGAGGATGACAATCATCGCGCGAGCTCTTTACTAATGGAAAAAAAAAGAATTTAAAAATATGTCAACTGATAAAAAAGGCGCCTCTTGATTACGTTACCGAATCGTTTCGACACGAAGGATAATTCAGGCAAACGAATAATTTCGCCGTCTAGTCCTTTGTTCATGTCTCTAGAGAAAATGTGGGTGAACGTTGCTCAAAGTAGATTTTTAAAAAGTTAACAAAGGAAGTCAAGTATTATATCGATCTCACTAGGATTCTTCCGTTCGAAATTATGGAATTGCAATAGTTAGAGGGGAATAATTTTATTGGATAAACGAAAAAAAATAAATAAAATGTGGACACGTGTCGGCCAGTGAGACGAGATAAATTGATAGGACGACAAATACTTCTTGTTTACGTTGTCCTTTTGTGAGAGATGAAAAAAAAGGAAATATTAAAAAAAAAAGAGAAGTTTTCATCGAAAATGTCCCATTGATTTCAGCTTGTATCGTGCCTAGTTTTTATACCGTTTCCATTGTAACGACTTTTTAATATACGAAGATCGACGTTAAAAGTGAAGAAAAAAATAGACAAAAGATAAAGGAGGTACGAAAAGACGAGAAATACGTAAACAAGCGGTAATTTCGACAGGCTGTATTGAGATCGAATAAGTCAGATTGGAATTAAATAATAATTTCCCGGGCATTACTTGAATGGTCGACGTGCATTGAAATTTGGAGAAATTCATACGTGCGAGGGTAGAAATAACTGCAAGGAGAGGGTTGAACGCATGAGAGAGAAAAGAATAGAAATCGAATGGAAGAGATTTAATCTTAATAAGGAAAAAGAAAAAAAAAACTTTAATAAAACGAATGAATATGGCATTTCACTGCTAATCGTTAAATGCGCATGCGCGTAGCGAATGAACTCCTGGCACTAAATTTATTAATGATAAATCAATCGAAATACTCGTCTAGATAGGTGATACACGTTGTATACATACATAATAATAATTATGTAAAACGACTCAATTGACGTAGTTTTCGAATGAGTAGATTTAATTAATTAAATAATATTATATAATTATCATAATATCGCGATCGAGTTGCGATTAACGTATCCAGTAGTGATTTTGGCATACTCGCGTAGAACGAAAATTGCGTAATTAAAACTAAGAGATTCTCGGGTATAAACGATTTTTTGCTAATCTTTACAAACGCAGAAACGTAAAAGCGTTATCCCACACGTTCTCGATTTCTCGTAGTAGAATCCTTAAGAGAAAGGAAAACCTTATTACCAGAGAGTTTAATATTCTCACGGTAGACGAACGAAGGTAATGCGCATGCGTGTATCGAGACGCGGGACGTTTAAAAAAGTTTTCAAAATATACTGCTAGATATAAATTACAATTTTGTTCGGGGGACCGGTCTCGGTACGAACCGCGCGTTTAAATTGGAAAGAATTTTCAAAAAGAAAAGTCGATTCCCAAAATGTTATATAGAGACCTAGAAACGGGTTGAGATAACGATAAAGGTAAAAAAAAAAAGAAAATGAAATACGTCACAGGATATTAAAGCGCAGGAACGTTGAAAAAGAAAATTTACCTCGCTGTGCGATATTATTTCCCCCTTTTTCGGTATCTTTCTTTTTTACTTACAAACGAATATTAATAGTCGTTTCGATAATGTATTAGGAGATTTGTAGTATTTAACAATTTTTAAAATGGTTATCTAGACATATACCCCCCCTCCCTTCTTCCAACTCACTATTTCCCTCCCTCCCTCCCCACCCTCACTCACCCACTCATATGCATTTGAAATTAAGGGTAGTTCGTAATAACAAGTCATTTTTACGAATACACGTAATTGCAAGGCGGCATTTATTAAATGATAATATTCGCGCGCACACATTACATACATACATTACAGGTACCTATTATAACGTAGTGTACTCGTACGATTATACGTATAAATCTATATATATAAATATATATATAAATATACACATATTAGACAGGGACAGGATTATCAAAAAAGTATACATATGGATAATCAAATGAAAAAATAAGGCGCTGAGTGCCGACGTCACGATGGAATTTTACCTCCGTGTGTCAATGTTCGTCGCGATTTTTGTTTGAGTGAAAAATTTTGAAAAATTTCAAATTTCCAATCGCGCGATGTCATGAAATAAAACGTGGAAGAAAAACGAACACGGACGCGAGGCGTAGCCAAAGCCCTTGACAGAAGGAACGCGGAAATGGGATATTTCACTCGAGAAACGCGGAACGACGAGAAAAGGAATGGAACGTGAAAAATTAGTTGTTAGGCTGTTGAAAGAAGAAAAAAGAAAGAGTATCGTTAAACGCTGTTTTAGGATTGAAACACGTGTCTGCTAGACGTGCTAAGTATCGATCTTTCATCTTCGAGTTTTGTTAATCGCAAACTTCATCGTTTACTCTGATAGAAATTTGAACTCTGAATGAAATTTCTACCAAGGTATCTCTCTCGTTATCTTCCTTAGTTTCATTATCGTTGTGGCATGCAACATCTATGGAACGATTATCGTCATTAGCGATTAAGGAGATTCGGCTATTCCAACCTATTCAAAGTACAGAGACAAGTAGAAAAAAAAATAACCAAGTATACATCTGTCACGAGCATATAATTTGGTATATTAATCCATAAGCATCATCTGAATATTACTAAAAAGAAATTTTTTTTAATTTTTACATAATTTTTACTGAAAATATTACAGTACCTAATTGTACCAAGTGAAGTTTCTATCGCGACAATTAATTTCTACTGACAAATGGGGTACGCTGAAAGTTCTCAAAATGTCTGCCATTATTTTAGTTCAAATTCAAAATTGATCTGCTTGATAATAAAGTGCATTTAAATGACAAAATTAAACGTTAAAATAGTTAAGAATTTTTTTTACCAATGTCATTCTGTATTTTCAATAACATGCTCAAACTGTAGGCTATCATGTGTTTAGACTAAAAGCCGAAAATCCTTAACGATTATGTTCACCTCACGCATCCACATACGTCATAGAGATGATGATCAACTCCACCCAATCTCAAATTTTAATTTTTTTTTTCTACAATCGTACTTTGTTTCTTGCATCTGTGCATCGTCACAAGACATAACCCTGTTCCATGAATATGCGAAGTAATAGGATATATCAATCATCATTAGGTCATATCCAATGATAACCATATACCCTGTGAGACCCAAATCATTCGCACAATGTTTTACGCACTGTTATTCTCTCATTCATTTCAATTAATATTTTGTAAATATTATTTTTGTCACGTCTTCGTTTTTTTTTCTCTCTTTTTTTATCACATTCATTTAGACTTACTCTTCTTGTGCGACTTGTACTTAGGTACAGACATATTGAATAACGCGCGAACGCCAATCTCGAGCCTGGTAATTTGGAACGAGCGGATTAAAAAATAATATTAATATGCACAATTAAGCAGATAGAGACAATGGCTATTGAAATAACGTTGATCTCAATGAAGGCTCGAGGTGAGGTCGTGTCAGGTCGGACCCGAAACAAACTACGTTTTTTTCTCGCTCTTTCAGTATTAGCAAACGACTGAATATACTGTACTTATTAATGATTAACGGTATTTTTAATATAGGTTTATATATATATGATATACATATCATATATATATACACACGCATTAAGAGTCATAAATACTTACGATTAGGGAACAAGGTATTTATTAGAAGACGAGTCGTATATGAATCTCGAAAAATTCTTTCAGTGTAGGAAGGTACAGAGAGATGATCTTGAGACGCTTCGACGAAATAAAAGTGAAAAAAAAATTAAGGGGAATTTAAAACAAAAACGATAAAAAATTAAAGACGCTCCTAAGTATTTCGCGCAATAAGTTCATCCACGAGGGATGAAAAGAAACGCTCCAATATAGTACGACCGCGATGTATGTGTGTGTATCGGCCTCCGAAAAAAAAATCAAACCTCTCATTTGTCGTGTCCGAATCGAGATTATTAAAAAAAAAAAAAAATTTTAATCCAAAGGGAGGAAAACCCATTAAAATCACACAAGTGCCGCGATCATCCACATAATACTTCTTTCCCATCGAGTTTCTTCTGTAAAAATCTGTTTTACCGACGCTGCAAAAATACGACACTAAAGTTATTCGAAATACGTCCAGTATCCAGATGGCGCGGATGTAAAAGACATTCTCAGTCAATTATACATCGTAGAGTATAAACTAAAATGTTAAACGTGCATAATGCACCTATTGTCTAAATGAGATTGCAGCGTGTCGCGGGTCGGTCGTGAGAAAAATTTGTTTCTCCTAAACGGGCTATCCGAGTAAAGTTTCACGATCGGATACGACAGACTCCCTTAGCCTCCCTAATCGCTGCTAGTGACATTTTGACAGACGAGATACATTTTGGCAGGTGGTGATTACAACCGTTGGACCTATTCGAATGGGTACGTGAACTCGCCGGCTTGGCACGTGCCGTATCGGGTCTCCCAGGTGCGTAACGTAATGGTTCACGCAACGCCACGCACCCTGACCAATCGATTCTTACCAGCTTATCCACGATGAGATGTGGCCAGTGGCCGATGAACCGAATACCACGTATTTCCAAGCGACCAAGAGAACAAAATGACGGAGTTATAAAGAGACTCCCTTGTTTGCGACATTAATCAAGATACATAGATGCGTTGCTGCTTCTCTTTAGCTGTCTTTTTTTTTTTAATTAGCTGCTGATATGCTCTCACGTTATATTTCCATACCCTTTCTTTTATCTTTGAACCATCAGCGTCTCTTTTATAACATTCGCAACAGCCTTTACGCACACGACTTTTCTACCCCAGACAAGATATACGAGATTCAAAAATTACCTTAGACGTTGTTTCAGTATTACACTACGGAGATCCCGTAACGATCTTTCGAACATTGAGATCATTTGAAGTTAATCGTGATCGATTAATATTATCATTATCTTTTTTTATATTCATATCAAAGACGTTATGGATCGTCCTTCAATTTTATTCTTACTGTTTTGCATCTATTGTCATAGAGATATAGACGATTAGCGAATTTAGATATGAATTTTCTTAGTCGTTTTGTTATTTTTGTATAATCATTTTTTATTTTCGGCATTTTTTTTACGCTGGTGAATTTTCTTTTGTATTATATATAGTGTATATCGACATTATTTATCAGTTTTGTATACATATGCAACTTTTTATATCTGGAACCAGTTAATTATGTAACGCGTATCTGAATCACCCTGTATACATCGTGCTAGTCACGGTTACGGGTATCCCTTTAATAATACTCGTGATTATAATTTTGCCTTGATAATTATTGTACTTCAGTTTGCTACTCGTTCGGTGCATTCGAAAATGCACGACGATTAATCACAATCTCGTGCCATCAAAGACTTCGTCTTCTGAACAGGCCATTTCGATAGGCCTGCTGAGAGTTCACTTCGATTACACTTCAGTCCAGAATTGAGAATTAAGGTTTCTTCACACCAATTTTATTTTTTACACGCTCTTCAGCCTGTTTAGTTGCCGTAGCTGTAGCTTTGTTGATATTTCATGTGCTTAATTACGTGTCACTTTAATTACACGTACTATATATGTCGTTATGACCATCACGAATTTCCCTAAAATCATACAAAATTTTTTTATCCTTTTTTTGTAATTCTTAAAAACTTTTATTTTCTGCTTGATATGTTTTCGTCATTTTTTTTTTAGTAATTGCATATTTATCCCCCCACCATACTGTTTCTTTGTATGGTTACCTGCTGAAATGTTGCCCGCATCTATATATCGATATCTATATTTACATTGTGAACCATTGCGTAGCGACCCTATTATTGTTATTATTGTCGTTATTCACAGATCACCGATATCACCAATCACATACCGGCATTTTGTCATGAAGATTTTCTTTCTCACCACTCTCCAATTTTTCGATCGTTCACCTGATATTGAACTCACGAATAATGTCGTCACGATATCTTCCAGCATCATTATTACCGTTATGATTGTAAATTTTGATTTTGACTTCTTCACTTTTTCATCATCACTCACTCACTCACTCTATTTATCTGTCTGTCTATTTGTCTATTTTAGATACGATTTTTGACCATCTTTCGTCACTACAAAGATCTTTAATGAGTTCATACGAAATTCTTCCACAGGTATTTCAAATGGCTGTTTCGTAAAAAAAAGGGAGAAAAATTTTTGAAAAAAAATATAGAATGTTTTATCTTTTTTTTTTCTAATTACGTTTTTCTCCTTTTTACCCTGCGATTGGCCATAACGATCAACAGTCGTGTAACACTTTGCTTTTACTTTTTCCTTTATCTTAATTTCTGCTCACTGTATTTCCTATTGTACACTCGCGAAACAGCCGCCGACCAAACGTGTCAAAGATCCCTGATCCAAAGTCCGGAGTATCAGTTTTGAAAGTGAACGTAAGAGCCGTTTACACTCTGCATGACGACGAAGCCCGGTCCAAATGTAAGCCAATGAATTTCCGCAAAAGTTTATAATAAATTTTGAAAAAAAAAAGAATTTCAATCACATGCGGAAAATTCTTAGCAGTCTTCCAACATAACGTATGCACATCATTTTTCGATACCGATCTGTCTTCCGCCTCACACGGCACGGATCCTGCGCGTGATCTTTCCGTCTTTACTTTTTGAAAAAAAAAAAAAAAATACAAAGCAACAGTACCTCTCTCGGAGTTGCTTTGTCTGCCATTGGATACAAACTAAAAAAGAAATAAAGAAAAATATTTTTTTTTAATCATCATAGGCTCACATTATACATCTCTTATATTTGGACAAGTAATCACCACCTGCTGACCGTTTTCAATAAGCAGCAAGACCAACGAATGTCAACAGACTGTTGGTTGGCGTAAATCATTCGAAAATTAAGCAAAAAAACGAGCGAGATAGAACGAAGTCGAATAAGATAATATTTCCAGATAAAAGACACACACAATCATCTTCCGCGTCCGACGGTCGTATGTCGCGTTTTTTTTTAAAAATGGAATTTAATGTGAAGACAAGAAAAAGAAACAGTGTACTCTCGACAATGAGCATGACAAAGGTACTGTAAGTCCGCCATATTGTATGTACGTACAAGGCGAGTACCGTTAATTCAAATTCTCTGATAATATAGACAAAAGAGAGAATGCAGGAATGCGGGAATGCGTGATTGATTATGTGCCGAAACTGTTGTTTTTTTTTTCAAAATTCATTCAGCACGCGATTACTTGTAAATTTCGGAATACTTCGCGTGCTCGAGTCGCGAATTACTACGAGATTCATGAGCCGTGTTTATTTTTTTTTTTTTAGTAGATATATATATATATATACATATATATATATTAGCGAATCGTGTTCATAGTAGAAAATATAAAGAAGCCTTTTTCGTGCGATGGAATCTCGTATCTCGCGTAACGATTACGATGAAAAATTTCAAATAGTCGAACAGACGCGTTGTAAGCGACGACCTGTACGCCGACTGACTTAAGTAATGAGAAAATGTAGTGGACATTTTTTTTTCGTGGGAAAAAAAGGGAGAACGGGAAAAATCGATAGAGGGAGGGTATTAAAAGAAAAAAAAAAGGGAAAACCAAAGACAAGACCGAGTTTACAATTTAAACAATACGTCTGTTGTGTCGCCAATATTTTTCATTTGTATTCGTGTAATTTTAATATTTAAATAACGTACTTGTTAACTTTACCCGTTACCGTTTTTTCTCTCAAATGAACGTTTGTGGAGGAAAATCTATTGTACATTGATTATTGATACATAATTATGATAATAATAAATTATATACAAAGTCATTCCACAGGCGTCAGTAATTTCGTTTATTTTCGAAGTTTCTCTTTGATTTCACGTTTGAATACCGTAAGGGAAAAAAAAACATGTAATGACCAATCCTTATCACGTGCAATTATTTTTTTTGAAATTTTTGTCACGTTAAGTATCTAAGTATCCCATCTTTGGTTATCTCTTTTTGGTCAGTTCTTTCCTTTCTATTCACTTATTTTTTATTGCACTCCTGGAATTGTTGGTCGACTGGATGACAATACCATTGTGTGAGTAATTCCCAAAAACCTATCTAACTGTGAAAACTCTCAGTGTTAAGACCACCAGCCACTTAGAGGAACCAGCTTAGAGTGAGTCTGGTTGCAATGGACCAAAGATGCTGGATAAAGAGAATTTTATAAAAAAAAATATATGTTGTATTTGAACAAAAATCATTAACCGTGACTAATTACTGAAATTGTTAAAACTTAAATTCGAACTGCCTAATCGCCATTGCATCCAGATTGACCTTTGCCTATTAGATCATATGTTCTCGTACGTACCATCTTTTGATTTGCAAACTGAAAGAAAATTTTCATTTCCACTAGCTGGTCGATCCAGGCTGGCTAGGCTGGCTTCTTTGCAACAAGCGTCCCATGCGAGGGCGAGTAGAGTATCTTTAGTTGATTAAATTTTGAAAAAAAAATTTCAAAATCGTTCCGTGAGTTACGCCACTTAGCGAAAGCACGTTTTATAGTTATCAGTACATGATCCACCGTGATAAGCATGTTAGATACTGTATTTTCTTCTGAAATAATTTTTCTTTTCCACGCGCAAAACTCGATCACGTCAATCTCATTATTAATAAAAGCTATGAAATGGTCTTGGGTTCCAAAAAAGCGACTTCACAATACTGTTCAGAACGAGTCTCGTTAAGATTTTCCCATTGTCCTTTTACTCTTTGTCCTTGAGGACTTAAAGACTTACCTGTGTGGCAGAAATAAAAAATAATTTTTTTATATATTATAATATATGTATAAATACTACCCCACTGCACCGTAGCATGTCTATTATTATGCTTGCCGTCCTATACATGCTCAGGTATATATGATAATAAATACCTTTTACCACTGACCCTTAACATATCTCTGTTTACAACATATTAACTGATTATCGATTACAGATACCGAAACGGAGAAGCAGGATTCGCCAACGAAGCAAGAGAACAACAATTCCTTATTTTCAAACTCGCGTTCACCTGACAAACAAGCAAACGGACACACGGAAATTGGTAACGTCAGTCTGGCCAACACGCCGGATTTAAGTCCAGTGAAGAACATGAAGAATGGGGAAATGGATGATCCTGACGTGCGTAAGACTAAGGTGCGTAAGACACCATGAAATTTTGTAATAAAATATCATTGATAACGTCACTGAAAATAACTCTGTTAATTTCAGAGATGGCCAACGGACAAAGCCTACTTTATCGCCAAGGAACTTCTTATGACTGAACGCACTTACAAGAAAGATTTGGATGTTATTAATGTGGTAATATATGTAATAATATACATTACGTCTGGCCTCGTTACCTACACTTTCTGCAATTTTCAAAAAGTGCAGATTCTCATTGGTTACTTGAAAATATCATCCAATAAGAATTGGCACTCTTTGGACAGTGCAGAAAGTGTAGGTAACGAGGTTTAATGGTTTATAATGGCTGCGTTCAGCAGACACAACGTTGCGGGAGTAAACGTATCTGATTGGTGAAATTTTACAACTGTTGCAAGATTTACGATCGATCGAGTAATCGAATATGATCGCTGTCCTAGCGCAGTTTTCTGTTGAATACAGCCATTGTTCAAATTTTACAATGTGCACGGTTTACGACCAATCGACAGTGGCAGCAGAAATACATTTAATCGTATTTCTGCAGTTGTTCAGGGAGGAAGTACCCAGAGAGACTGACCTGGAGGGTGATGCTGCAGTGCATTTAATGGAATTTCTGGCAGATGCGCATGGACCATGTCTGCAGGAAATGGAAGCCCGTCTTGCTCGGTGGGAAAGCAATGCGAGACACAATATTGGAGATTTCCTTTACAATACACTCCTGAATGTCTTGCCACTATATGATCAGTACTTGGAGAGCTTGATGCCAGTCTTGGAGAAGATGGAGTACACGATACGAACCACGCCACGATTTGATCAGCTTTGCCGGGACTTTGAGTCTCAGAAGCAATGTTATCTTCCGCTGAGTTCATTCCTGTTAAAGCCACTTCAGCGATTATTGCACTACAACAGTATTATTGATAGTGAGTCTCATGCGAGAATGTCTTTGAGGTTCTTGATGCTAGAATGGAAAAGATGGTTTTATTATTTTTATTGTTTGTAGGACTTCTTGATCATTATCCAAAGGATCATACTGACTTTGAAGACTGTCTAGCTGCCAGGGATAGACTTGGTGAAACTCTGCTTGAAGGACTTTCTGTATTGAACCAGGCAGTAAGAATATTTTATATGAAAAATTCTAGCCGTGGCTATTTATATTATTTTTATACATTTTTTGGATTCTTTTATATTTTTTTAGGAAAATCTGGTACAGCTCTGGGAATTACAAAGAGATATCAGTGGTTTTGATAATCTTGTTCAAGAGGGCCGAAGGTTCATCAGACAGGGCTGCTTACAGAAGTACAGTCGAAAAGGTTTTCAGCAGAGGATGTTTTTCCTGGTGAGTGAAATATTCCAAAATATTATGTATACCTGTTAAATGTTTATAGCTTCCTTTTTTAAAAAAAAATTATTTTCCTCACTTTTTACTCCTTTTACTTTCAGTTTTCCGATATTCTGCTCTATACATTCCGCACTCAGCAACCGGTGCAGTGCTTCCGCGTACATGGACAGCTTCCTCTTAAGGGGATGATTATTCAAGATGGTGACAATAAAACTGGAACAGATTTTGCATTTGTAATCCTTGGTCATGGCAATCAGTAAGTTGAGCTAAATTTATATATAAATTTTATTTTCCTTGCAAAAATAATATGAAATATTTTTGCCCTTTTTCCCACGTTGATTAATGTACAATTTCAAGAGGGATCCTCGGGTCCATATGCAATGGAGTTCAACGTACTGCATATAGCTGATAGACGCCTATTAGAAATAATGAGACTGAATGAGACACGAGGACATAAAAAATTTTGTTATTAAGAGGTCAATTGAGGATATTTAACCTGTTGCGGCAAGTTTTGTCGCCGGTAGGAACACCAACTTTGGTTCAGTTTAAGTTTTGAAATCGGACAATATAACTCGGGCTAATCCTATTAGTTTGATTTGTAAACCAAGCCCAAATAGCATTAATATAAACAAACGAATTAACGCGAATTAATAACGCGTCACTATCACGCAGAACCGTCACCTATACCTAAACAGAATATATAAAGTCCACTTCTAACAATCATGTATTATTAGGTCTTTGACAGTAGCTGCTAGCAGTGAAGAAGAAAAAGAAAGGTGGCTCGAAGATTTGAATATGGCTATATTCCAAGCAGATACAGTTGATGGAAAGATACCGTACTTAAATTTAAAGACGTGCAGTGAGTTTTTAATTTCTTCTGAAAGAATTCTATATTCTGAAGTTTTCCATCTATTCTTGTAATTTATTTACTCCTAGTTCTGGGCTCGGCTGATGAAGTGGCTGAAGGAATTGGAATGGAGGTGGACCGATCCAGTTGTGGTGGTGCAAAGGCTTCACAGCGCAGCAACACAACTGTTCATGTTTGTTGGCATCGAAATACTAGCATTAGCTACAGCGATCAGTTACGAGCATTTCAGGTATGTGATACTTCATCTGTTGTATATGGATATTTATCTTGAACATGTAATGCCATGGCACTCTCTGTTTCAGAATCAGCTCAGTGGATTTCTCTTGAGGAAGTTCAAAAACAGTAATGGCTGGCAAAAACTTTGGGTCGTTTTTACCAACTTCTGTCTCTTCTTCTACAAGTCGCATCAGGATGCCTTCCCATTGGCTAGTCTGCCGTTACTGGGATATGCTGTTTCCACACCGTCCGAACAAGATGGCATTAATAAAGATTTTGTCTTCAAATTACAATTCAAGAATCACGTATATTTCTTCAGGGCTGAAAGTGATTATACTTTTGGAAGGTTGGTAATTCATCTTTTTTTTTTTATATTTTACTTTTATTGGTTTGTATAGAATGCTAAACGATTGTGTCAATTTTTTTATTACAGATGGATAGAAGTTACAAGAAGCGCCACTCAGCAGAGCCACATACAAGTGAACTTCAGTAGAAAGGAAGATTATTGAAAAAAAAATCTCTAATGTCTTTTGACATTTTTGACAAATATGTTTACTTTGAATTCATGAGATTCGATAACATCGTCAAAGAAACACGAGGAGTGGACTTTTTTTGGTGTGGTGCTACAAGGATCGAGGTACACGATGCAATTATTTTTGGAACATGAGTAAGACATTGGCATTTCAAAAATCAAATTTGCGGCCTTATTCACGAGTTGAACTCGAATTTTATTATGTAAGTGGAACTTTCTAATAAAAATGTTCAAATCTTGTTATAATGAGCAGAAACAATGAACACGTGACAATATAACGCGTGAAATAGTTTTTTGGCTTAACACGCAATTTTAAAATTTTATACGGTTTATCCGTCTTTACATTTTCATCTTCTTTTTTTTAATACAATTGTATTAGCATAGCTATTTATTTGCAAGGTCAAATTCGCCTGCACTACGAATCTCGGTAATTTCAAAGTGGTATTTCTTAATAAAGATACAAAAAAATTGTTTGATAAAAAATAGATTCCAATCTACAATACATAACAATACAATTAACATGACGAGATGAACAATCAGGAATTGTATATAGACTTGAACCACGTTAACGGTAGTACTGACACAAGTTAAAAGTAGATATTAACAAAATATAATATTGGACCAATTCAATAATGGAATGTATCGAATAAGTTGTGTCTCTAAAAAGACAATAATTTTGTTAACAATAACTGTTATCAGGCCTAGAGTGATTAAAATTGTCTCATTATTAAACAAGGACTCGTCGTTTACACGAGATGATTTTTACAGCCAACATTAGCGTTAGGAATTTTACAATTTTTATAATCGTCCTCCGCCTAAAGACGTATTTCGAAATCCGTAATGAAATACCAATGTATGAATTAACAATTAAGTCTGGAAATGGCAGTGAATCGTGAATCGGATATTATAGCGCAAATCGACATTTCATTAGAGAAGGCTGCAAAAAATCGAATTCACATTTAATCGCCTATACATTATCATCGCGCATCATAATAAAAGTAGCTCAATTAAGCAGGAACCAATTGACGACTAGTTTGTGTACGTCCAATTATTTTTTATAATTGATATTAATTTTATCGCTATGAATGCCTAATTTTAATTAATATATAACAATGAGAAGAAGGGTGAATATTATTTTTCGTACGTGAAATACCCATCGATACACAATACCGTTGACAATGTTATTATTGTTATTATTACGATTATCATTATTAGTGTAACACAGCCGAGTACAGAAATGTCGCGTGTTTGTGGAGATAATGATACTGTTCGGCAGCTTTGCAGTAATTTTAATCGTTAGAATATTTATAGAAAAAGAAAAATGAAAATGAAATTAAGAAAAACATAAGAAAACTGCGGTAACTATGAAATTTCTACAAAAAGTTTATTTTTTATTTAAAATGTAAATTTCTCATTGGTTAAGCTCTGACTTGTATTTCCTTTATAGCACCGCTAACGTTAAGTTCGTTTTAAATTTGTTCACCATTACTTATTGTATGTGAGACTTGTGAACGTGTTAATCGCGTTTACGGGAATTATGTAAAATATCACGAAAATATGCAATAAATATCATGTAGCAAAATGACACAAGGTTGACGAATCCGTTTGTGATCCAAATTCTAGGTTAGGTTATGGAAGAAAATTTCTTCCTATCCTTGCAAACGGACAACTCGAAGAACCATAATAAAACTTAACCTCCGATATGAGATTCTCTATGAAAACATAGAAGGAAGCAATACGCATGCATTAAAATCTCAAGAAATTATCATACGTAATGTATCTATGTATGCTGTGCCACGATGAAGTTTTTATGTACAGTTACACGTGGCAGATTGTATAATGATCGAAGCTTATTATACCCGACAAGAGAGTTCGGTAAACAAGGAGCGCCAAAACTTCTGGGAATTACATTGGTCCTCCGCCGTTCCTCTCGTTTCTAAAATAAATAATCCAGTAGGTATTAGCATAAGTTGATTGGCAATAAGAATATATCACACAGTGCCCTCTGGGAGCATTTAAAAGAATTCTTTATGAAAGTGCTTAAGATTTGTCAAGAACGTCGCACCCATGTCACGAGGTTTTACCCTTACAAATAGTAAGTACGGCCAGCCAAAGTTTTCTCAAATAATTAACGTACTTGATTCACAGCAGATAAAGCGCAAGGACGACCTACGTATTTAAATGCACTGTAGCTGCAATAAATTCAAGAAGCAGCTGGCAGTCGTGAGAAGATCGAGTAATGGCAGAATGGAAATTTCGAGTATCGCTTACAATAGGAACGTCTTTAAAGATATAATCGTTCTTCGTGATCTCTCATAAATGGCGGCTATAAACATTACGAATGTTATGTCCTGGTTCTGATAGAGGCTATTTAATTGCACCTTATAAAAAACGTCAATCTAGTCAAAGGATGGGGTATGCAGTAAGCGTACGTACGGTATATGCACGATATGAAGGATAGTCATTGAAAAATATCATAAGGTGAGAATGATGGGTAAACAACGTTTCCAAGGAGACCGTTCGAGACTTGCCTCTTTGTTACTTATCTATGAAATCTAATGGTTCTGATGAACTGTAGACGTTAACGAGCATTGTTCTGACAGGATCTTACTGAGAAGCTACCATTGAGACGGAACTCATTGAGATCATCAATATCTTCGACACAAGATCTTCTTGTAGTACACAAGAAACTAAAGTCAAGAGTCGAAAGTTCTAATGTTATGGACACCAAGGAACCAGTTTCCGTGTAGGGGAATTACCAGGGTTTCCCCACTTTGTTTAACGAGTTCAAGCTGTGCTAATCATCCGTCTTTACGTACTGTTTCTCTGCCAGGGTAAACATATCAAAGTATCATTATCACACCTAGCAGTGGGTAATTTTGATATTTCGAGTCATTCGATAGTTGTAGTTCAAAGATAAATAATTTGGTAAAGCTTAATCGGCCAGCCGCGATATTTTGGCAATCCGTATATCTGTCTCTGTCTCACGCACGTAAATGCGCATGAGCGTGTCTCTCTCGCACTCACAGGAGGTATAGGAAATTTAAAAAATCTAAGGCCTAGACCTTCAACGATCGCTCGAATGATTTGGAAACATGTTAATGACCGCTAATGAACTTTTTATATTTTTTAACAATAAAGTGTTATCAAATAATTACTTTAAAGGGAACTAGTCAAGACGTTGCCTCGATCCGTACGCTAGGTAAATACGTCACTCATGAACGCGGCTGATTCCTGGATTTTCACCTGCGGCGGTATATTTAATTGTCTTTGCGTCACCTCCCACGTTAATTGAATGCAGTTATGACAATGGAAAGAGCGATCGATATCAATAATTCTAATGAAAGAACTAAAAAGTCAGATGCATCCTAATCAACACATTGGGGGGTTCCCAATAAATTTAAACCTGTAATCTTGTACATCCATACACTGCGGGTTGAATGAAGATCGTTTCTGTGATATCGGCGAATGTGATCGTACATAAGAAACACGAAGGAAAATAGCGTCGACAGAAAACTGTAAAACGCTAGGTAACTCTATGAATTTCTAATGGGCCTTGTAATACATAAACAAGATGTGGATACCGATTTAGAGTTAATTTTATAAAAGCATCTTAATAAGCTCTTCGTCATAATTATCTCTGTTGTGCGGACGCAAGGCTTCCTTGTAGTCTGTGTTTATCGTCTGCCTATTGAGTGAATAAAAGAAATGAGATAAAAAGAAAAGAAGAAAAGAACATTCTCTCAATGCAATCCATACGACTTACAACGATTCATCCCGGCAAGGTTGTTTGTATGTGGAACTCTTAACCTGCTAGTAAGTATAAAAGTGGCCCAAGTCAAAAATGTGGAAAAATTCAGTTAAACGTCGAAAATAACAAATAATAAAAAAAATATTTTTCTTAACGTTTATTTGAATCGTCAACTCAACAACTTAATTTTTACTAAGGCCTCTTTCAATAATCAGCACTACTTACAGTTGGCTTCGTTTATCCTGTTGCAGCATTTTCGATTGCCTCATTTAATACTGCAGGGCATAATAAAAATGAACGCATTTCTGTTCATCGTCTCATCCATGGAAAATTGAGGAAACGAACTCTGGAAAATCTTTTCAAAATTTCCCAGTTTCATAATACCCCTAATTTGTTTTCAATTATTACGCCCCGTCTGACGTGTGACTAACCTCGAAATCACGTATTTTCCAGTACGCCGTCGTAAGCGGTTGTCAAAGTACCATTAGACAGGAATGGTTTTCATCGTGATTCGTTTGTTGATGAAGATACGAAAGATGAAAAAGAAAAACCGAAGAATCCCATTGGCAAATTACAAAGTCAGCAAGTAACGGTCATGCATATATCACGCGTTTATGTATATTCGTAAAAATAAGTAGTCAGCCGTGAGCGCTAGTTCTCAACAGGATCCTTCGGAGGAAATCATGTTGATCATTTTGAAAATCAGGTTGATATGATCTGTATATACATATGTATATAAGAATATAATAATTCCTCGAATTGATCAATCTACACGTAGTGCTTCAATACTGATATGTACATTGCGAACATTGCCACAAGCCTACACAATCTCGTTGCGGCCCTGAGTCTGAAAGTAAAAATGAATAAAAATAAAAGTCGATAGTCGATGATTCTTTGAACTTGCAATTACCAAAAACAATGGCTTCGACCAATGGCAAAAATGGCTAGGAAATGAATCGTTGTCCCACAGCCTTGGCCGCGCATCGGAAAGCACGTTTGTGTAGGTCTTCAGTCAGAAACGGCAAAACGTCAGAGCGCAACTCGACTGGAGGGAGTCATGCTATAAAGTCATCGGATGATCCAATGATGGGCACAGTCAGACATGCGTCGTCATCAAGCAATCACCGGCCTTTTGGCATTGTTGGCGCTCAGCGCCCACGCACAAGGTAAAACGACTTTCGAATTCTCTTACCTCTTTGGAGGTAGAAGATGCAGTATAATGTAAAAACGTGAATTAAATAATTAGTATTTAACATTAAGAAAATCAAATACAGCTCATTTAGACTGAACATTTTTCTTGATTTTTATATATTCTGAGAAAAAAGTTGCTTTTTTTCAAAAAACATAAATGAAATATATTTTTTTCAGAAACGTACTACGTGTACGATGATCGAGTACCTTATGTCGGAGTTGTGGCCCGTGCAAAACGTGGTGGCGGTGGAGGGGGTTCAGGTGCATTCAGCAGCGCAAGTAGCTCAGCAAACGCAAATGCATTTGGAGGCGGAAACAGTTTCTCGTCGTCGAATTCCCAGGCATCAGCAGGCGCCGGAGCTGGTGCAAAATCATCGGCCACTTCGAGCGCTAATGCTGGAAGTGGTGGATTTGTTTTTGATGATCAATTAGGAGGTGGGTTCGGTGGTTCCGGAGGATATGGAGGTGGCGGACTAGGTACTGGTGGTTCTGGAAGATATGGAAGCGGTCTTGGAGGTTTCGGAGGTGGGCACTCGGGAGCTGGAGGGTTTGGAGGTAACCAAGCAGGAGCTGGAGGATATGGCGGCGGTGTAGGTGGATCAGGAGGATATGGAGGTTCCTCAGGCTACGATAATATTGGAGGCGGTTTCGGTGGCGGAAATGGTGGATTTGGAGGCGGCAATAGCGGGTTTGGATCCGGTGGTGCTAAGGGAGCTGCCAGTGCCGGATCTAATGCTAACGCTGGTGCCGGAGGTGTGTAGACTTAATGCGATGCATAACTGTTCACAAGATGCATCATGATATGTGATTAACAACTCATTATTCTGCTAGACTAAAGCCTATTTGCTCACATCAAATTATGTAACATTAAAACAAGTATGGGCTGATAATCTTCTGACATCATCTGACATCTTTCATTTATGTTATATACTTAATACTTAAAGGTATTAAGTGTGGGTAAATAAAAATAATGCATGTTAACTGCGTTGTCTGACATGAGAATCTTGTGACACGATAGATTGCAAAATATTTTTAATGACATTGGAGTTCGTTAATGTTTCAGGTTTCGGTGGTTCCGGTGGTGGACTTAATGCCGGTCTAGGCCACGGAGGTGCCGGTGGATTCGGCGGTAACCAAGGAGGATCTGGTTTCGGAGGTGGACTTGGAGGTGGTCACGGAGGTGGACTTGGAGGTGGTCACGGAGGCGCAGGAGGATTTGGCGGTTCCAATGCTAATGCAGGTGCTGGTTCCGGTGGATTTGGCGGTAGCCAAGGAGGAACTGGTTTCGGAGGTGGACTTGGAGGTGGACTTGGTGGTGGTCACGGAGGTGCAGGAGGATTTGGCGGTTCCAATGCTAATGCAGGTGCTGGTTCCGGTGGATTTGGCGGTAGCCAAGGAGGAACTGGTTTCGGAGGTGGACTTGGAGGTGGACTTGGTGGTGGTCACGGAGGTGCAGGAGGATTTGGCGGTTCCAATGCTAATGCAGGTGCTGGTTCCGGTGGATTTGGCGGTAGCCAAGGAGGAACTGGTTTCGGAGGTGGACTTGGAGGTGGACTTGGTGGTGGTCACGGAGGTGCAGGAGGATTTGGCGGTTCCAATGCTAATGCAGGTGCTGGTTCCGGTGGATTTGGCGGTAGCCAAGGAGGAACTGGTTTCGGAGGTGGACTTGGAGGTGGACTTGGTGGTGGTCACGGAGGTGCAGGAGGATTTGGCGGTTCCAATGCTAATGCAGGTGCTGGTTCCGGTGGATTTGGCGGTAGCCAAGGAGGAACTGGTTTCGGAGGTGGACTTGGAGGTGGTCACGGAGCTGGACTTGGAGGTGGTCATGGAGGTGGACTTGGAGGTGGTCACGGAGGTGCAGGAGGATTTGGCGGTTCCAATGCTAATGCAGGTGCTGGTTCCGGTGGATTTGGCGGTAGCCAAGGAGGAACTGGTTTCGGAGGTGGACTTGGAGGTGGTCACGGAGGTGCAGGAGGATTTGGCGGTTCCAATGCTAATGCAGGTGCTGGTTCCGGTGGATTTGGCGGTGGGCACGGAGGTTCCGGTGGATTTGGCCACCAAGGTGGATTTGGAGGTGGTCCCGGAGGCTTTGGAGGTGCTGGAGGTGCTGGAGCTAATTCGAACGCTGGTGCTTCCGCCGGAAGTGGAGCAGGAGGCTTTGGAGGCTCCGGAGGATTCGGAGGCGGTGGCCTTGGCGGAGGACATGGAGGATCTGGTGGATTTGGTCATGGAGGTGGTCCAGGTTTTGGAGGAGCCGGTGGTTTTGGAGGATCCAATGCCCAGAGCAGTGCCAGCGCCAATGCCAATGCCGGTGCTGGAGCTGGTGGCTATGGAGGTCATGGCGGAAACGGAGGATTCGAGTAAGTTGAAAATTTCTTCACTCAGCTAACTATAAAAATGATACCAATCCTCTATCAAACAATTCCATAATCTGACCAAGTTAAATAAATAACTAATTATCTTTTCCAGCATCTTCTCTCGTATCGGTGACGCCGACGAGGGTGCTAACGAAAGTGGTTCCGTCAATGGCGCCAAGGGTGTCTACAGCAGTAGCGCCGTGAACATCGACTCAACTGGCAAAGGATCCTACAAAGTATCTGCCGGCAAAATCCCTTAAACTCCTCAAAAAAGATTATGCTCTGTAAAAGACTAACAAAGAAACAAGAAACGAGAAGATAAAATCGACGAAAAAAAAAGTAATAAAAATACGACGACATTATGTGCCACCCAACGAGAACAAGGGCTAATAGTGAGAACACAATGCCAATCATTTCTCATTCACCATCTCTTGCCTAGAACGCCATTAGTGACTTTTTGTAAACAGCTTCGCGTGGTAGTATTAAATATGCATTATGACGAATGTGATACATGTAGTAAGACGGGTTTTCCAACTGCCTTCTACGATCCGTTTGCGAACGCAGCTTGAAACTCCTCGATGGTCAAGGCCATTTCGTTGAATTTGGCCGATTCTCTTATGCTGTATATACTTAAACGTTGCATTGTGATATACATATATGTTAATACTTAAAATAAAATTCTTTACAACTATTCCCCGTTCCATGAATCCTCTTTCATAACGATCAACGCTATAACGATAATTATTAATATTAAATTGATACCTCTCCACGGTCAATAGTATAAAGTTAATTATACAAAGAAAATGAGTAATTCCTTTTTAGAAAATAGTAAACGTTACGAATAGCAAATTCAATGCAGAAATTGATGTTACGCCCAGGTGCGAATCGATGTCTCTTAAATGAATTAAAAAATGGACAGGAAATATGCAGCCGAATGAGATGCAATCAACCTTGTCCCCGTATTGTCACGTCACACTGATTTCCAGCTATCAATAAACAATAGTGCGATTCGGTGTTTTTTCATAGAGATCGGCACGAATGCTCATGTATAAATGGAACAGGTGCAACCGTTGATGAGATCAGTCCATCATGTGGCTGCATGGTACGATAATCAGGCTGTCAGCCCTGATAGTAATTATTGTGACACGAGTACAGGGTAAAGTCTATTAAAACTCCTCAGCACCTTTGCACTCACTGCAAAGTATTAAAAATAATTTAGATTTAATCTCGAGTCGAACCTTGATATTTATGGTGACCTTTGATCTATGAGATTGATCAATGATCATTTTAGAATTGCCACGAACTTGAACCTTCACAGGAGATATATAATATTTATAGATTATTAGCAATTATCAGAACTGAATATTATCGATAACCCCTTTTTTTGTTTGCAGCAACGGCAAACACGTCTGAGGTCCAAACAAATACTCAGGCTAATTCAAGTGCAGATGCTACTGCAAATGACGCTATCAACAACGACGAAAGTGATAACCCTGTGACGCCTGTTATTGAAAAGGATGATACGCAAAGAAATAGTGAAAATCTTAGAGATGTCATAGAATCAGCTGAAGCTTCAAAACCTTATGCAGATCCTAGAGATAACGCAGCTGCGACGGAATCCGATCCAGTTACAGAAAGTTTGAGTACGGAAACGTCAAGTTCATCAGTAAATAAGGATTTGATAAAAGAACTAAAACCTGACGCAGCTGCAGCTGAAGAATCTTCTTCTACTTCAAGTCCTACCACTTCCGGAAGTTCTACCACTTCTTTGGAACAGGATGGTATGAACCTTGACCCTTTTGATCTCTTTGACGGAGGTGGTAGTATCTTTGAAAATTCCGGTCCTCAACCTGATTCTGCAGGTGCAACTGGATTCGGAGGACCTATATACGGAAATGGCTTCTTTCCTGATTTCCAATTTCATAATTACGGTAACGGCAGTCCTGATGATATATTTATTAACAGTGATAGTCTATTTTACGGTGTTCCTAATCAGGATGCTCTCCTGATAGGAGCTGCCTCACAATTCCCAAGAATACACATGGCATTCCCAGGAACAGGTCCTGAAGTTGCGCCATCAAATACAGGTTTTTGGTCTGGCTCCAGTTCTCAAAGTAGTTCCAATTCAGATGGCGGAGGTTCCAGTCATACCAGTTCCTTTGGGTAAATTTTACAAAAATCAAATATTAGTTTTATGCTTAAATTTTTTTAAATTATTTAAATATTTATTCAACAGAATAACCTCACGATTAGGCGGAAGTGATCAAAACAATCCCGGAAATGGTGTCAAGGGCGTCTACAGTAGTACTTCGCTAGATATTGACTCTTCAGGAAAGGGCGTCTACAAGGTTTCTGCTGGAAAAATTCGTTAAAAATATCGTTGATTAATATTACAGTGCCTCTGTAAAAATTGTTTTTTGTGTATTATATATAGATAATAATTCCAGATTTCTCCCGTATATGATATACAATAGTACAGGTGTATTACATAAATGTATCTACATACATATATGTCTCATGAATAAATAATACAGTGCATCTCTCAAAGCTGAGGCGTACATATGAATTATGTATTTTAAACATACTCTTATATCTATACCGAATACGTCCACAAACCATGCTTTAAGTAATGAAATTCAGAAGTAAATTGTAAACTCCTAATAGTTTATTTACCAAGATATATCATCTCAACTATCTAATAATATCAGTTCATAAATCATTAAGCATGAACGTCGTAATACTCAGAACTGCCATTAGCTGAAATACTAGTTTGCTTGTATATCTGTTAAGACTGGAAGAGTGTTAACCAGTATTAAAAAAAATGCAAGATATCCACCTGCATTCTATACATGGATAATTTATTCGCGATGACGATATCTCGAAACGGATCCTAAAAAACAGAAATACCACCGACCATTGAAATATCGAATTTCCATATTAAGTTCTTTACTGCTATTTCCAAATGCTACTGATACAAGCAATACTACCAGTTCTCACAACCTTAATATATCGTCAAGATCGAATTAAAATGTATAATTCAATAAAATCATAATTCAATTAAAACAAAAAATCCCGAACCTTTTATTCAGAACAGGACGCACTGCCATTAACTTCCTATCCTATAGTATTACATGCTAAAATATTGCATTAGCATAACCGAACGCCTTTTTCTCCTTTCCGTGAGAATGATGGTCCATGTAAATAAATGACATTCGGTCATCGTATACATTTAGTATCATAGGTTATGCTCATAAACGTCCTTACTCGTGCCATGAATAATTTACTTACCAAAGTATACAACTTTAGAATAATAATGTCGTCTTGCTCTAGGTACTACAAACAAAAGGTTCCTCTAGTAAAACAAGCATAACAAAAAGCTAGCAATAGAAATTCGCATAAACTCTCTATCATTTACGATACGTACACAAGGCGTCCATTAATTGAGACAACAAAAGTGGACAGTCTTTCCAGCTCGGTAACCATACACAAAAAATATACATTTCCCAAAACCTTGACGTCTCCATTCCAGCGTAGGAAATAAATTGTTATTCGTGCGGAAAGCGGATTCTCATTTACCAAGGAACCTTCAGCCATTAGGTTCGATGTCAGTTTGAATAAACGTGCTAGATGGCAGGGCGAAAGTTACTCGCGTGTTACCAACAGTCAAATAATTATCTATCAATCGAATAATATTCTATTGACCTCATTAATGTCCCATTTTTTACTCTTTATGATACATTTATATAGTATACAGGACTTCACAGTCTGCTCAGTCACCATGAAGAATGACTGAGGTTCGTGGACGCTTTAAGAAATTCATAGCAATATCAATTATGTAACGACATTGAGAAACCCTACCTTTTAATTAAAGTTAATCACGTAAAGATTGAAAATTAAAATCATTTTGCTTAATGTGAAAAAATCAATGTCGATTATGAATTTTTGTACGTACTTATCGTCAATCGTTTCTGACGTAACATACGTATCAACCACGAAATAGCTTGCAGTGTCGCTATCATGGCTTGCACGTAAAATATTGAATGCATGAATACGTTTATCTTTATTTAAATTTTAGGCGAGTGTTTTTACGGAATTTCAAGGATTTATAAAATGGACAGGATTTATCTCTTAGTGCAGGTTTGTAGACGAAATAGAGAATACACTCTTTGACTATAAATAACAGTTTTATTTAACACGCTTCTTGCCATAGATGAATAAAGCATTCGTACTTTTTACATTTGTCTTACGGTTTGTAGTTGCGAATATAGATTCTTGATTCATGCGGTATCTTACATAACCTGTATTTACCAAAGCTTGTTTTCTTTCGGCTAGTACCGCTAATGTCAGAGTGGCAATACCCAGCAAGTATATACTTATACATATTAGTAAGTGGACACATTTATGCATTCGTACAAAGGAAATAGAGATGAGTCATTATATACGTAGAGTAAGAGTTTACAGTACGATGCACATGATGTTTCCGATTAAAGATGATGACTTGATTATTTTTTATTAGCGCAGTGTTTTACGATGACAAAGTACATTAATGACGATCATTGGCAATAGGCGGTGTGAGTACTTTTTTATTATATAATAATCACAGTTCCGAGAGTATCATAAATTAGATAATTGCAGAGTCAAATTAAATTTCGACTTTGTTATTTGTTTCTTATTTATTTTAAAAAAGTAATCAGTCTATCTCTCATAAAATTGAGGCTCGTCAGACGATTGGCTCTCGCTACTCAAACTTTCAGAGTCATCAGAAATGCTCTCAGAATCATTCTCCGAATTTCTGCCGTTTAGGAACCAACCAGGATGTCCTTGAAATCCAGAATGGCCTCCAGTGGCTGTTGCGACACTGTTAGCATTGCTGTTTGAGTATCCTCCATTTCCAGCGGCAGCTGCTGCTGCTGCTGCACTGGCACTAGCTACGGGTACACCACCAACGAAGCTGGTGGTTGCGGCGCTTGCTGCACTTGCTGCACTTGATCCTCCAAGACCATTCGACTGGCTACCAGAAGTTGCACCAGTCAATGAATTATATGGGTAACCATTGTAGAATCCTTGAGACTGAGCCTGTGAGATACTCTGACTCTGAGATAATCCATTTTGAGATTGTGAGGTAGATTGAGAATTAGCCAAAGCGCCATTTCCGGTTGCTTGTGCATTAGCCTGACTCTGAGCATTGGATGCGCCGCCTAATTGAATAGGATTGTATCCTTGCTCAGGTGCATAGCTGTAAAAAAAATATTTTCAGTTTGATAAAAAATAATCATAATCTTTTCAGCAATCGTCAACGTACCCAAGACCAGTCTGCTGATAATTGTTACCAAAACCTTGAGCTGCACTCTGACTATTAGCGCTTGCTGTACCATGTCCACCCAGTACATGTGCCTGTCCTTGACTCTGAGCCAAGGAACCACCAGATCCAACACCATAACCGGGATTTTGTAGACCCTGCTGAGGATCATAACCTTGTATTGGATAATTTTGAAGAAATTGACCAGACTGCAAAGGATTTCCACTGTTGACCGACGCCTGACTCTCACTGGCTGCATTGGCGTTGCCATTACCGTCAGACCATGCTTGACTGTTGCTATTAGCATGTGCTGATATCTGATCAGGGAAAAAAAATCCCGACTCAGATCGTACTGAAAGGAAACATAAATAATAATCAGGAAATCATTGAACACTACAAAAATATCATTAAGAGCACAGGGTACATACACACATAATTCTCACCAACAGCACCCTAATGAACGCACTAACGTGCTTACAGATTTCACACGTACAGTACAAAGATATAACTACTTAAGAAGCTGCAGGCTAACAACATCCTTGACCGGGCAAAATATATTCTATTTGTTTCTCAGCTATCTGTATTACGTAATTTAATATATAGTCGTACCACGAATGGCGTTCAGCTCTGAGCACGAGTGGATTTCCTCGTATGCCTAACAATATGCGTCTCATAATAACAAAAAAAAAGACATAGTCCCATATCCATCAAGTAAGAAAAAAAAATACTTATCACAAAAAATTATGCCTTCATAGAGAAAAAAAAAACACTATCTGTATACACTCACCACAAACTACAAAAAAAATACAGGACAGAAATCTCTTCATTTTTTAAAAAATTCCAATTTCACGTATTAGTCCAATTTTTTCTTCTTTTCAGTCAGCTACTCCACGTTTCTTTTCCTGTCTGGTGACACTCTTGACATATGACTGAAGTCTCATCGAGAACGTCCTCCAGTTTTATACATGTATCCATACACGCTGGAGGGAAATGCTTACACAGTTTAGTGCGTGTCATTTCATCGACATAGATGGACAATTTAAAGAGTATTGGTGTGACAGTAATGGCCATTTTGGGCTGATCATACACGTGGGATTTACCATCAGGGACATACGAGTAGAATGGACATGGTAAGGTCACGGGAAGTAGGTACGTTGATCTTTGCATAAACTGGTGAAAGTCTTGAAAATATTTGTCTCTTCCCAATATGAATATTCCATGAAAACGGGTATATCTTAAGTTACAAAATTCCCCAGTCACAAAGAAAAAAACTAGATACTTAAGTATCTTGTCACAGCTTAGTATGGTATACTTGCTAATATACTATATTCATTACAATATGATTCTAGAGTTACGCCAACTCTGGTATTTCCTAGGTAAAAATTACTTCACTATTGACTGGATGATATTATAGGTTTACACAGTGTATGGAGTTTACTCTAATAAGTATAACTGTTATGTGACTGATAATGGAAAAGCCTAAATGTATTTTTAATATTTTTATAACAACATTCAGTCCATTGTGTAGCATTACTCATGCTGACGTATTGGATGTATCATTATCTGGTTTCATATAAAAATTATTCGAGTTTACTTATAGAATTAAATTGCTTGTACTGGTAATATGCATGAGAGGTAAATAATGGTGGAAATGATTATATGTAAGCAGAAATATTGACTATGTTAATTATGGAATGCATAATGCATCTTGAAATTGTAGTAACTGTTTATCATACACAGCTTTGAATGAAAGTACAAGTGTCTGTGATATTAATACCTTTATATTAGCTTAGAGTAATAATAATTTTTCGATTTTCATTCAGCCTTAGGCTATTGGGAATATGATTTTCCTGCATCATATGTTTATCCTTGGATAAATAATTATCAATGACTAATTGAATATATGCCTTTTAAGTTCCAGAATGTATTTTCATACGTTGCTATATTACATGGGATTAATGACTTAATTGATTCTAAGAATGCTTCTGTGACTACTGCAATGTTTGAGGATGATTTGGTTTGGAACAATAAAGATAGAATGGAAATTTAGAAAGTAGAAAAGAATGGTTGAAAAGTCTGAAATGCCTGTGAGTTTAAAAGAATTTTGTAAGTGTAAAAATGCTCGTTATACAAGTTTTATATAATTTTTATTTATCACAATACTTGAATAAAATATTACAATAATATGCTAAATTTGACAAGAGAATTTTTTAATTAAACTCTTGAACACTTAAGTATAATAATTTAGGGATACTTATTGTATAAAGTTATATTTTTATGATCTTGTCTAAGCTCAGAATATTGTGTATCTTGTATTCTTGTTTGGATTGTAGATTCGTAGGATGATGAATTTTTTGTTGTTAATTATGTAGGAAGCGTTTTGAGCTTTTTGTTCAGTGAGCTTTTACACCAAAGGGGCCTGCTCCGGACCAGCCTATTAACAAAAGTGAGGTAATATTTCGTTATGATAATTTAGTATCAAATTTATTATGAATAAGAATAGAGAGGAATGACTTGTGACTTACTACTTGAACTTGAAAATGATGAGGAACCGGTGCCACCACCGGAGGACCAAGAATTACTTGCACTCTTGGTTCCAGCTCCTCCCAAGCCAGAACTTCCGCTGGAGGCGTTGCTATAGCTGTTGGAACCGCTTCCAGCACCTAGACCAAAGTCTCCAAATTGATTACCTAGCCAATTGGTAAAGCTGTTGCCCAATCCAGCAAGAAATCCTTTGCCAAATTCACCCTTGTCAAAAGCATGGAAGCCGTTAGTATCAAAGCCAAAGGGATTGTTACCTCCGAAGCTTCCGCTGAACGATCCAGATTGGGATTGGGAGTTACTTCCGGATCCAGATCCACTGGCAAGGCTGGAGCTTGATGAACCTGACTGAGAACCGCTACCACCAGCATTGGATCCACTAGACGATTGAGAGCCGCTGGATGCTTCTGAGCCGGAAAGACCACCTGCTCCAGAGTGTCCAACATTGCTTCCACCAGGTATAATTCCTGCTCCATGGCTACCTCCCTTTACACCACCGTGACCCCCATTTCCGGCGCTATGAAGACTGTCAGTTGCGATTGCTCCTGGGACAGAGCCACCAAATAGTACATCAGCATTGCCACCGGCTCCTCCTTCAGCATTAGCACCGCTGCTACTTCCCACACCAGCATTTCCAAATCCTCCAGCACCGCCATGGGCGCCACCTCCAGAAATGCCTCCTACGCCAGAGTTTTCAAATCCTCCACCAATTCCACCTTGTCCGTGACCTCCACCAATTCCACCTTGTCCGTGACCACCAGCGATTCCACCTTGTCCGTGACCTCCACCAATTCCACCATGTCCGTGGCCACCAGCGATTCCACCTTGTCCGTGACCTCCACCAATTCCACCATGTCCGTGACCACCAGCGATTCCACCTTGTCCGTGACCTCCACCAATTCCACCTTGTCCGTGACCTCCAGCGATTCCACCTTGTCCGTGACCTCCACCAATTCCACCATGTCCGTGACCACCAGCGATTCCACCTTGTCCGTGACCTCCACCAATTCCACCATGTCCGTGACCACCAGCGATTCCACCTTGTCCGTGACCTCCACCAATTCCACCATGTCCGTGACCACCAGCGATTCCACCTTGTCCGTGACCTCCACCAATTCCACCTTGTCCGTGACCTCCGCCAATTCCACCTTGTCCGTGAGCTCCACCAATTCCAGAAGATCCACCGAATCCGCCAGCACCGGCATTGTTTCCTTTACCTGCTCCGGTATGACCGAATCCTTCGGACAAACCACCGGCACCACCATGTTGTCCTCCACCAATTCCGCCGCTAGATCCATGACCTCCAGTTCCACTTCCTGTGTCCGCGCCTGCACCCGCGCCTGCGCCTGCTCCTGCATTACTAGATCCTCCAACATTTCCACCAAAACCATCTTGAGGTCTTCCGCCAATTCCGCCTTCCAGCCCATGAGCCCCAGCACCACTTTCTGCCCCTGCTCCTGCAGTACTAGATCCTCCAGCAATTCCACCGAAACTACCATGAGGCCCTCCGCCAATTCCGCCTTCCGGCCCATGAGCTCCAGCGCCATTTCCGGCTCCAGCTCCTGCACCACCAATTCCTGCAGCATTTGCTCCGGAACCACCGTGAGATCCTCCTCCAATTCCACCAATCGATCCATGTCCTCCAATACCATGTTCGCCACCAGCATTATTAATTCCTCCAGGTCCAGAAGATCCAGAAGCACCTCCCTCAGCTCCTGCACCTGCTTCAGCTCCTGAATTAGCAATTCCTGCGGCAACTCCACTAGGACCACCTATTCCAGGACCTCCATGACCTCCGGCATCTCCATGGCCTCCAGCTCCACCAGCTGCACCAGCATTAGCATCAGCTTTGGCATTGGCATTGGCAGTAGCACCGCTATTACTTCCTGCACCTCCTAGAGCAGATGCTGCTGCTCCTGCTTCTGCTCCTGCACCTGCATTTGCTCCGCTTCCACCAGCTTCTGCTTTAGCATTCGCTGAAGCGCTGCCTATAAAAAAAATATAAAACATTAAAAAATTAAGCTTGTTCTTCATTTAAGGCACGAGCTTTCCAAATTAAACTTCTCATAGAAGATACAATAAAAACAATATTACTTGTTTTGTAAAATCAAAAGAACTCACAGAATCTGCATACTTTGCAAGCTATTTGATGTAAAATTAGAAGCGTAGAGAAGTGTTTGCAAAATGGGAAGAACAAAAGCCTTTGTTATAACCGCCATATCACGAACAAACATACAACGCAACCACCCAGAATCGTGCAATCCGATTGAACATTCGACAGAAATAAATTTCTTTTATATACCACAGATACTTACTGGACGCTTTGGCAGCATTTCCGGAGCCCCCCTTGACGCCATATCCTCCTGGAAACCAAACAATTGCCCGTTACTAAATGCCACGCAATGACTTACTGGGGACAGGATGGGTCATTTGACCGAATCAATGAATCTCCAGCAAATAAATGAAATTGTCAATGTGAAAGTTTGAAAGTCTCTAATTCCAACAGTAATTACCTGGACGAGCATATGCCGTGGCCACCAACAGAACCAATAAAATACTAGTCTTCAAATACCTCATTTTTTTTTTCAAAAATTTTTTTATCAAAAATAACCAAACTTTAACTCTTTGCCGCTTCCTGTTAAGCGGCAGTGATTCTTCTATGTGCTAATCTGATCTTAACTGGTAGCTTATATACCGATCTTCGCCAATACTCCCCACCAGTGAAAGGATCCAGTATTCTAGCAGAACAGATCTCGTACAGGTACTGGACACGGGATCGAGAGTCGCGGAGGACGTCTTCGAGGAAGACCATGAAAAAACTTCATTATAAACATCTTTATCTTATTAATCAAGATAGTATTGTGAAACCATAGATTATCAGATTAAAAGAAAATTAGAATCCATCGAATTTAATTGTCTAAGGAAATGAAGGAGAATTCAAATTTCAAATATTTCGCGCGTTAAAGGCTAGCTCTAGATGTTACACCAACGTTTATGGCAATAAGGTTATTATCGTACGATCTATTTAGCCCAGGGCTTTTTAAACGAGAACTTTATTCCTGTCATACTAGTATCAAATTAACGAAGGTTATCAGACAATATTCCTACATTATCTCTTTAAGATCAGTGCCTAAATATCCATAAGAGTTGTTACTCCGTGAAAGTTCAAGTATACCCATGGCCCAAGGGCTTCTCTTGTACACAAGTTTCTATTTGGCAGCCTAGGTATTTTCTACGAAGTGAATAAAAAAAGAGGAAGTGTAGCAATTAATCATCATGATGTTTATTGATCTCTTTGGAAATCAACGAGGGAGTCCTAAGAAAGGTAATGCCTGTTGTGTATACAAAATATATTTTTATTTACCGAGAATCAATGTGCAAGGCTGATAATTTGATTTGACAACTTTCCAAGAAACTACCTTTAATACAGTATACATATAAACAGCTAGAAAGTCATTCTAATAAATCTTTCGAATCAACGAGGTCTCGTCATTGACGTCAATATTGGCGACCGTTGTCTTTTTGAATTTATACATTTACCAAATTGCCATTATACATTTTTTACGAAAAGTTCAACCTTACTGCAAATCATATTATATATATACCGGGTATTCCCAAGCTTGTAAACGCATAAGAAAATATGAATAGATAATATCAATGCTGTTGCAATTAATGGTCGTGTAACAATTTTCATAGAATAGAATCACCATTGTGATTTGTATCGATAGACATTTTAATTACCATGCACTCCTATTAACGGTTATCTAATTGATTCTAATTATAATTAAATAATGATTCCAAGAGTCTCATGTATCTTACAACTAAAATCATTTTCTACTTTAGTAACAAGCACAGTCCTGCTTGTAGTTATTTATTCATAACTCTAAACCCTGAAACGCCCTTATTAAATGTCTATATATTATTTAAACTGAAATTCAAATGTGAAGGCCTCATTGTGCCAGAATACAATGAAAAGGAAATACGTAATGTATTACAATACCAACTTGTTTCTCCTTCAAGGTGTTCATTTTCAGTGGACATAAAAAGAAAAAAAAGATCACAGACCTATTCAAGCTCGCATCAGTCGCCTGATGGTAATGACGTAGCCTACACTTCAAAATGTCTTCACGTCAGATATTCCATTTAAATTTCGCATATTTTCAAACCTATGGCAAGACAAGTAAAGTATGTTTAACCACGTTTCAGCAACGGTACACTTTTTAAACTGAAATTACAGTTACACTATATTTATTTAACCAATTCAAATATTTATCGTTTTAACTTACAGGATCGACGCTTACCGATTGGCCAATACTGAGACTTACCTGTATACAGATTTGCATGCTAGGTAATAAATACAAATAGATTTGAAAATTGAATCAAAACATTATTTATTTAAATATAACTATGAGACTGTCAATATAAAACGTGTCTAGAAATTCTTACGAAAAAAAATAACTATGTAACGAATGTATTTTTATTCGAGAAATTGCAAGTTATAAAAATTTATAAGCCATCAGTCGTTTTGCGTTGGATTCTTAGAAGTCAGCAGAAACTATACTAAGGAATAAAAATCGATGACTCTTGCGACAGATACGTAATACAATTAAATAATCGTCGTCTATGCATTCTGTTTGTATTGACGGTTAGGCATCTTTAAGTCAAGGACTACGGCACCAAGATACGTTCGATGATAGCACCTTGAACAATCAAGACAAAAATTAATTCAATGCTATACGTCTAAAAGATTTTCTTTGCTGTTACAGGTATGTACAATGAGACGTGCATAAAAATGAGACATCCAACCAAGTCGTCTCATTATACAAAGTAGAGCCCGAAATTGAAATGATATATTAATATGATTGGTTCACAGTATATTTTTTCGAGCTAGTCACATTTTGCTACATGGAATTTATGGTATAGTATATACCATACCGTGGTATAATATAAAATAACTCAGCTCATAAGGACCAAGTCAAGTTGATTTCACTATGGAAATCAAATGTACGGGCTAACTTCAGTTGGTAAGTTTGAGCTGAATAACTGTATATATACGTATATCTTACATTAATAATTCAGGGTCATCGACTTCATCATCTACCCGATAGAACGTTCGCCGTTAAGCGTGTGCAAATTCGTTCATCTACGAGCCCCATCATCTTATCATTAATCTAGATTTAAGAGGAACCGACAATGATAATAAAAGGGAATGCCCGAATAGAAAAGCAATGATTTTTCACGAGTTGCCTGCGTCTTCGTTTGCTGACTTAAAGTGCTTTAACCTCTGAAACTTATTCGGAGTGAGCTGTTTGGTTTGTAACTGCGGAGATGATGACTAGTGAATGATCAGCGTGAATAAATGTGATGGATGTTGAGTTTATTTTTTATGTACAGAGTACAGTGATCTCTCAAGGTAAACATATTCACAGAGCGTGAACGCAATTACGTGTTATTCTTGATACAAGAATCATTATACATTTTTTTTCTTTCAAATTATATCTGAGAAAGAGTGAGGCCTCTGGTAACAATTTGACAGCTGAATTTATTAATGTAATTTTATGAATTTAAAATATGGCTTGTTTCATTTTTAAGCATACTAACGTTTAGCTGCACACCGTTCTGTGCTAGCATTGATAACTTCTTGACAGTTTCGAGACTGTTTTTCGTAAGATATAATTTGTGTGTAATTTATGTGAGAGCAACTGCAATGCAAGTTACGTTGAAGAGATGTTTGAAAAAAGATTTAGGAAAGGAACAAGGAAGAGAATGAAATATATAGAGAGACAGAAAAGAAATAAATAAAAAATTTTGTGAAATCGTCCCCTCCCTGCCCATTTCCGTGAAGCAGTGCCTCTCTATGAAGAAGCCACTGCCGCTTCGGGTTCCAACTACCGAAGGTTGTTGGGGCAAACCCTTGAACCGTGAGACCCAAGGGAAACTCCAGTGAGGTATAAGGATAATGATCCAACTGGATAACAATAGTTATAAAATACCGAAATCGCATGGACCAAGCCGTCTGCAGATCGAAAACACACAATCTAAGCTCAGCCTTTATGAACAGCGGGGGCCTGACTTAAGAACTGCAGACTGCTGTGTTGCAAAGGAGTATAGAGCTTTGGAAGAGGATTCGAAACTGTGACCAATTTTAGCCACAAATATTCACCTGAAAAATAAAAATACAAAAATAACGATAGAGGTGGAAGACAATTATTAACACCAATAAATATTTGTAAAGGCCTGGACCAAGCCATTTGCAGGTCAAAGTCGCACGATCCAAGATGTAACTCCACGGACACCGGAGGCTCGTGTTACGAACTTCGGACTCCTGTGTCATAGAGAACGCGGATCTTCGAAAGGGTTCAGACCTGCTTCCTGCTTTAGTCGCATACGCAGAACACTGAAACAAAAAGTAGTAGAAATACAAAGATATAAATGGAGAACATTTATAAACAATAATCATATGAAACGTCCGAACTACGTCGTCCACAGATCAAAAACACGTAATCTAAGTCCAGCCTCCGTGGACAGCTGGGGCCCGTCTTATAGTCGCAAAGGACTATAGGACTTTCGAAGGTGATTCCGAAATGAGACAAACGTTAGCCATAGACGCAGAACTCAAGCTACGACAAGGCTTATGTGTAAACGCTTGGATTAAGCACTTTCGGATACTTTGGTCGCAGACGTAGAACACCGGAAAGGGGAGCCAGACTAATATCACGATCACCCCTAACGGACTCGACCGCAACCAGTCATTTGGCAGCAGCGACCGACCGAAGTCGGGAGATCCTCAAGGGATCTACAATTACACTTATAACCTCCGTCACTTCCCGAAACTCGAACCAGGTTAGACGTGAAAAACCACGTCCGTCAGAGGACGCGAACCACGTAAAGCGTCAATCGGCGCACAAAGTGTTACCGACAGAGGTGATTAGAAGTTACCCGGTGATTTTAAATGCACTAATGCGCCAAGTTGAGCAGCATAAGCAAACGCAGAAGGACGTGACCGTTCCACTAGAGAGCGCAGTAAGGGATGCCGACGCCAACCCACCACACGCCATCGCTCAAACCGTCTTGACGCATTTACTACGCAGTTGACTGTGATATCAAAGTTATATCACGGAAGAAATTATAGCCCAGCGAAAGATATGGGGAAAATAGGTACTACAAAGAGAGAAAGAGAGAGGGGGGAGGGAGGTCGCGCTATAGTGAGTCAGAGAGAGGTCGCATTGGTAAGGGAAGGCCGCACGTGACCAGGTGAATAGGTCTGGGACGAATGGAACTATTATATCATATGCTAGCTTTGCATGGGCTCGCGCTGTTTAGTAATAATTAGAGTTGTATGCATTTATATTTTACAGGACTTTCTTGTCACAACGTTTCTATAATTGCGAAATAGAAGGTTACACCTCGAAAACTTCATATTTATAATTACCTGTTGTTGAATTCATGTTACCAGCCATGGAGACTAGAGTAGAGGAGTCCCATCTCTGTACATAAGGACTCCTCCACTCTAGTCTCCATGTTACCAGCGATCACCATTGATATAGTATAATTATTTTATTCTTAATTAATAATCCTGAGACTATATTTTTATGTGACTGATTGATTTTGACTTAAGTGATGACAATTATATTGAGAATTGCGGAAGTGATGAGAATAATTGAAAATGCCGGCATGAAAGAAGTTTTATGTCAAATGTGTTTTATAGTGATTTAATTGGGTTAGGTAATCAAGATTAGTAAGTAAAAATTTATTTTTATTTTTACATACTGTAGATTACTCTACAATTATTGCACGATGGCTTTTTTATGGTGACATTATTATATGCCAAATTTAATCTTCATTGCTGCCGACTATCTTTTAGTCGTGAAAATTAGCTGAATTTAACTAACTGATTTAACTGAATTTAATTGAATTATTGATCAATTTTATTGCTCCAATTGATTATGATATCAATATTGATCCAATTATTTATGTTATGTTGCAACAATTTATTATGAGCGTAAACGATATAAATACCACTTTAAATTATTGCAACCGGTACTATAATCAGCGTTTTGAAAATTAAAGCTGAATCCTTATACAGGCGTCAGCTCTCGAACGTAAAACTTCGGTGAAAAATGTCAATTTTTTCTTCGCAGCGTGTTTATCACAAGTCAAAGCTTTGTATTCGAGCACTGGCGTTTAGTATAAGGGTCCAACCTAAGACATGATTAATTGAATAATTGAAATTCTTCTAACGATCGATAGCGTCAGCTAGCTCATCCGTTTTTATCTACCTAAACTGCTATCTTCTTTCCTTCCTTTCCTTAAATCTGTATCCCTAATGGCGGACATGTGCCAGTAACTGGTCCTCCTAATAATCAAGGATTGGAAGTTCGACACTAGATGGCGATGTATCTTACAAGACTGGCCTTATCCAACTGAGCGTGAGGGGACCTACAGAATTTATACACCGAATCCGAACAATGTTGGTGGAAATCCGTATAAATGCTCACTTGAAAGTTTTCATATGAAAACCTATTGGTGAATGCGGTTGGAAGCTGGGCGCGAAGAACCCCGAAGAACCTTTCCGATCGTGAATCCGCTACCTTGACCATTGGGCTACGGCCGCCCCATACCTGAACTGCTAACGTTTCATGAGAAGTTGCCTTAAAGCGATTGAAGCGCCATAAAACTGACGCGTCTTTGGCAAGGGTGGGGACGTCCTCCATACTGGAATGGTATACAACGGTATATGTGAAGTAGGTAAGTGTCAGTGCAACGTTTTAACAGATTTATTGAATAATTTGGCAAGTAGTTCTATGTCCTGATTATTGATATTAACCATTTTCACATTGATATTTAATAAAGTAATAATTATTCTCGTGGAATATCTTTTATCCAGAGATACCGGTTTCAATATACGGTGCGTGGGGTTCGTGACGTTCGACGATGGGGGCCGTAAATTTTACACATAATTTTCCCGCTAACGTTTATATTTTATAGCGTGGTTATTCTTTAGTGTTAAAGCTTTTTTTTCATTTTTTTTTCAATTGTTTTAGCGTATAAGGTTCTTATAATTTTCTTTCACTGTTGTATCTTGAAAGGTTAGCCTATGGGCTCTATGCAAATAGCCACGCGAATACCTACTCTTATACGTACTAATTCTCTAATTTATAACTTAACTTGAAGCTAATAATTTTTTAAAGCTCTTGGAATAGTGTGACTTATAATACCATTATATAAATGTATGATATAATAAGGAATATATTATGGATACACTACATTATTTTCTAAACATAATTTCTCGAACTTTTCAGAATTGGCGATATAAATCATACTGTCATGGCTGATTCAGATGATGAGTACGATCGTAAAAGGCGTGATAAGTTTCGAGGTGAAAGAACAGAATCATACTCTAGGGAAGGTCGTAGAGATGATCGACGTAGAGAAGAATGGGTCGATAGGTAAGTTAAAGTTATCATATTAATGCACTTCTCAAAATAATAAACCATGTCAGTTACGTTATTGATTTATATATTTCTATCAAATATGAATACATGGTATTCCAGAACAACAGATATCGACCCTATGGAAAAATCCTTTCCCATATATCCCCTTCCAACTCCTTCATCGCCTCTTACTATAAAAGGATGCTTTCCTATAAGAAGGTGAGAAATTCTGAAAGCGTTAGCAATATTTCTTATATGTTCTAATTTTATACTACAGCGCAATGGTACAATTTTTATAACATTTGGTTTGTCAAAATGGATGATAAACTCTTATGTCTGTAACCATAGTGATTATTCCAGAGAATGGTCCAGCCGCCCTCGTGCACGGCCGGATTATAGAGAATACAGGGGCGGTGGAGGTGGTGGTGGTCGTGAAAGATACAGTCCTGCAAGATCCCAAGAAATGGCACCACCTATGAAGAGAATGCGTACCGATTGGGACGATAGACCGCGCTACGGTCATGATTATTACGGCGGCGGTAGTTCTTGGGGTCCGGATCACTATCCCCCACCTCACCATGGCAACCATCACTATGGCAATCATAGTAACAGCAGCAGGTTTGTTTATTTCCCTTTTTGCATGAATTTCTTTTTCCGCGTGCAAATTTTGCAATACAAAGCCGTTCAGTGAATTATATCTTAAGAATCAAATAAAAAATAAATAATTGACATGCAAAAACGAAGTCGTCTAACTCCCAAACTTTTGGCTAGGATAAGGTGCTGTCTCCATATCTTTGCAATTATTCAAAATTAAACTTGTTTGTATATCTAGTGTTATTATGTGTGATGAAGCAGCTATCTAACACATTATTGTTCATACTAACAGACCGTTCTCTATTCAAAGTAGTCGTGAAGTGAGTGGAAACTTCAGTAATTCAAATGTTGAGACCCAACCACCGATGATGACCTTCAAAGCTTTCCTTGGGACACAAGAGGACACCATTACAGACGAAGAAGCTATAAAACGCTATAACGAGTACAAATTAGAGTTCAGACGACAGCAGCTGAATGAGTTCTTCGTGGCACACAAAGATGAGGAATGGTAAGTCATTATTCTGTCTCTCGTAGCTCTAATGATTTGGGGTTATTCTTTTCTGGTTTATAATAAATATCAGTGCACAGAGTTTTTGACGTGTCTTCGACAAAATCAGTTATTAAAAAACAGTACCAAAATCATTTGGTAATCATTTCTAATATATAGTAACTTAATTGAAAATATTCTACGATGGCTGATATGTCTTAAATGATTATCTTGAAAACAAGAATACTTCCTATGCTTGGAGCATCGAGCAACAGAGGATCGATAAGCAAAGTATGAGACTGCAGCCACCATAGAACTAATTCGTGTAATAACAAGTAAAAAAATACAAGTACATGGGATGTGTGTTTGGAAACGAGCTTAATCAATTGCTTTGATGAAAATCGTAGACACGTCTTCTAGCTAACTTCTAACAATGTGACCAGATCTGTCTATCCCTACAGCACACAGCAGCCATCGCCCTATGCCTCGGGCACAGGTCGTCACATCCGTTTATTTTTTCGCTCGATTTTTTATGAATATCGCGGATCCGCGCATCACCGAAGACTCGAGCTGTCTGTTAGTTAGAGAGAGAATTATATTGATATGCGAGCTGGGCGCGCAAAGCCCAATTATGCTCGCGTAGGCCGCGTTCTAAACCCGCTAAACACTTTTAAACTCAGAAAACAATATGACCTTAGGCTTAGACACAGAAACGTCGAGAAAACTGAATGCGAGCAAAAGTATGAGACTACAGGTGAGGCTCCATTCCGTAACTGACCATGTTGTCACTATTGTCACAATGCATAATACTATAATTAAGTAATGCGATACATTGTACTTCTTAACAATTATCCACATATTATATTATGTATATGTTATACGATTCTATAAAATGACTTGCTCCATAGTGATAGAGTCGGATTGCTCACAGAAGTTGTACATACGTATGACTCCCTCCGATATTCCAGCTCAAATCAAATGGCGTATGCAATTCGATGATATTTAATTAGCGCAGAGTTTTTTTGCGTTTATATATACTTTTCATTTCAATTCTTTAAATGCCAACGTTCTATGTTAATATTAAAGATCAATGTCCACTTTTCGTACTACAAAGAACACTTCTTGTTATACAGACAATTTTTACTTCTGACGTCATGCAATTAAGACCTGTTACCGTTGGGCCATGTTTAACTAATACTTAGCCTGGCATTAGCTCCCATTTTATATATTAACAATACTACAAGAGAATACTATCTATACCAAGTACTTTTTTCTACTCTCTCTATCTTCCTCTTTGTTTCTGTCTCTGACTACTTTCACACACACATTGCCATGGCGAGAATTCCCAAGCAATTGGATGAATCAGAAAGCATCATGAAAGTGAATAAACATTCTTTGTATATCTAACACTTTAATCAGTGGTACACACCAGTCGTTTTACCAAACATTCACAAGACAGAATTTTTGCTCGTGATTACTATAATGATTCATTATTAACAAGACACGAATAATCAAAATCTGTTTTACGGGATATCAGGTTCAAGATAAAGTACCATCCTGAGGAATCTATCAAGAGAAAGTATGAGCAGGTATCTGCGCTTAAAGTAAGTAGAATAATTAAAACTATTAACAATAGATTAGGTCTTCGATAACAAAACGTTATATCTTTTAAATTTTTGTTATACCAAAATATAGAAACGTGTGGAGGTATTTTTGGAAATGCTTGATACGGGTGGAATAGACAAAGTCTCAGTGGATGCCGATCAAGCGGATGTACTTTTACATCTTTTGGATGCAGTTGTAATAAAGTTGGAGGGTGGTACTGAAGAGGATCTTAAAGTTCTTGACGCGAAACCTCTTCACCACCCAGTGCCAAAAGAGCCAGTAGTAACAGTTAAGGAGAAAGAAGAAGTCAAAGAGCAAAAGAACAAAGTGGATATCCAGAAGAAGCCTGAAAGCAGGTAAGCGTTGAATTGCGGAAGTGGTAAGAATTGCGTTGTATTTGAATATAAATAAAATAGCTTCCTTTATTTAGTGATCCTGAAAAAGTCGAGGATTCCACAAATGATAAGAAGGGTGATGAGGAAGAGCAAAATGGTGACGTTGAACTGAAAGAAGTCGAAAAGGAAGCAGAAGCGGAAGTAGCGGTTGAACAGGTTGATGAAAATCTAGAAGAAATGAAAGCTGACGATGAGACTCCAGTGTCTGAAGAAACAGGTTAGTATCATCATGGTCATTATCACAACCAGCCAGCTTTGCTCTGTCATTTTTTAACAGTTATTAAATTTGTTTAGTAGAAAAACCTGCTGAGGTCAATTCGAAGAAACGTAAGCGCACTGACAGCAACAGCAGCAGCAGCAGTACTAGTATTAGTAGTTCATCGGACAGTGACAGTAACAAACCAGATACGCCAAAGGCTGATACTCGTACGTAACCGGTAATGTGAGATACTTTGAAAAATATTTAATTAAAAAACAATCATTACGTGTTTCAGCTACCGAGGAGAAACCAGCAGATAAGTCTGAGAAGGAAGCTGATAAGGAGACTAAGGAGGAGGACGATGAGGAGGATAAGGGCGAAGTGGAATGTGTCGAAACAAAAAAAGATGCACTAGAACCCGAAGCAGTCATTGACTTAGCAAGCGAGGATAAAGATAAGGAACCACGAGCTCTTCATAAGACCAGCAGCATCTTCCTCAGAAACTTGGCTCCTACTATAACCAAAGCGGAAGTCGAGGCGGTACGTTATCAATATACATGAGGGTAGACTTTAAAACGTAACTGTACAATTCTATATTAACTATATTTAATAGATGTGCAAACGTTTTCCTGGATTCTTACGTGTTGCCATTGCCGATCCACAACCTGAACGTCGCTGGTTCCGTCGCGGTTGGGTATCCTTTGAACGTCAAGTGAACATCAAGGAGATTTGCTGGAGTCTCAATAATATTCGGGTACTTATAATTTTTGATTTCCTCAAATCCGTCTATATCCTCTTATTAATTATATGTTTTATATAGCTACGTGATTGCGAACTGGGCGCCATAGTGAACCGAGACCTTTCTCGACGTATTCGTACCGTGAATGGATTAACGTCCCATAAACAAATTGTCCGCCATGATATTAAACTGAGTGCAAAAATTGTACACAACTTAGACAACAGAGTAGGTCTCTGGAATGAAGAGAGGAAGGATGACAATGCCACGAAAGATGAAGATAAAGAAAATAAAGCAGCTCAAAGCGCCAACGAAGCCGAACAAGCTGTAAGATAATTATTGGATAAGTTGCGAAAAATTATGAAACTACGTTAAACATTTATTATTCTTTTTAAAGGCGTTTGGATTATCCTCGAAGAATCCTGTGCTCAAGAATATTACAGATTATCTTATTGAAGAGGCATCTGCAGAAGAAGAGGAACTATTGGGAATGTCAGGTGATCAGGAAGAAGGGCAACTTGGTGGAGATGGCGATGGACCAATCGAAAGGGATCCCAATCTCATAAAGGTTCTTATAATTTTTTATTTTTATGTATAGATTATATATATACACAGACCCACAAAATTATAATGTTAATTTATTTCTGCAGGTCTTGGATAGGTTAGTCTTGTACCTACGGATAGTGCACTCTGTCGATTATTATAATCACTGCGAATATCCCAACGAGGATGAGATGCCGAACAGATGTGGAATAATGCACGTGAGAGGCTCTCCTCCCAATACCAAAGTTTCTAGTACCGAGTTGTCTGAATACTGTAGAAATTTTGAAAGTAAAATGGCCGCCTTCCTAGCGCCCGTAGCTACTCTTTCATCTGAAGAATTCGACAAACTTGGTGCAAAGAACGCTGAAGCGTATCCTTTTTCACTTGAATTTTATTTGTTGTTCATAATCTAGCTGTTACAAGGATATAATAGTTATTATATATTGTCATGTATAATATACTTGAACGTTCCTTAACGCATTTCTAACAGTGAAGTTGAAAAATTCGTGCAAGCCAACACCCAGGAAATTTCTAAGGACAAATGGCTGTGTCCACTCAGCGGCAAGAAGTTTAAGGGTCCTGACTTCATTCGCAAACATATCTTCAACAAGCACGGTGAAAAGGTTGCGGAGGTCAAAGCAGAAGCGGAATATTTCAACAATTATCTCAAGGATCCTAAGCGACCGCAGCTTCCTGAACATCCAGGAAATAAGGCACCACCTAGGGAAGGACCACGAGAAGGATTCCCACCTTATGGTTGTGGAGCGTAAGTATCATATCAAAAACGCGTTTAAACGATAGCATAATTAAAAGCATTTTATGTAATAAAAACATCAAATTTATATCCACGTTTTAATCGTAAATTCAATCGTTTCAGCTTTGGAGGATACGGCGGTGGCGGTGGAGGCGGCGGTGGCGGCGGCGGTGGTGGTGGCTATGGAGGCGGTCGAGGAGGATACGGTTCCGGCTATGGAGGTGGTTTTGGAGGAGGTTTTGGTATGCCTCGTCCAAATCGTGGCGGTTTCAACAGGGGACGGTAAGAAAAATAATTTTTGCATGATGCACGCTTTAATTGATTAACTTCATTATCATCAGGCATTAAGTATTTACTTTTGAAGTGTACCAATTCGTTAATTTCTAAATTTTCTACAAGTAATTATCTCTTCGGTAATAACTGCTGCTTTCTGGCATAACAAATCGTTGCTGTTGCAACTTATCACTTGCATATGGCAAATACCATGATTCCATATGCAACGAGAGTGTCAAGCTATTAAAATTCACTGTTTACACAGCCAAACAACCAAGCATGTACCTGTGTACTTAAAACAAAAATACACATTCGCTGTATCCCAGTACACTTTGTACGTAGTGATAAATGTTTCCAGGGCTGCTCCGGATTCGACGTCGAGGCCCATTATTAGTTATAACGACTTGGACCAGCCTGACGTGGACATATTCTAAGTTTTAATAACAACCGCGATTTTTCACTTGGTAATACGGCCAAGGACGATTTCACAATGTCGGATGTCATTCGTGCCAGCAGATTCTTATCTGGATTACGTAACACATGAAATCACAAAAAAAAAAAAGAAAGAAAGGAATAGTGAGAGAGACAATGCGAAAAAATGGGGAAGTGAAAGAAAATAGACAAACCAAAAACCTTGCCATTCGCGCTTACATATATTTTCCCACAGTGTTGTCTTATACCGTGTTACAAAATCAGCACAAAAACTTTTAACCGCGCTTACCGTTATCTTGCGACTTTCTGTGCACAATAACAAACAAGATACGATTTTACATTAAACAGACGAAATTTATTCGATATTAAACGTCTCGTGAGATTGTCCACGTGACGTATCGATTAAATAATTTTTCTCGAAGCGAACGTACGATCCATCGTCCAATAAAAATTTACATTTTATAAATTGATATCTGTAAGTAGCAGCCATCGGCAATTGGTCGATCCTGCGACGTAGACACGGCAGACTAACGTAAAGGAAAAGAAATAAATATATTCCTTGCTGATTATTCGTTCTTTTATTTTTTTACCTCATTCCAATAATTATTCCTAGTCCGGTTGGTCCTACGTCGCTACGTTACCCTAGTTTAAGTTTAAATCATTTTTTTCATTTCTCAACGCAAACACATACAGCAATACGTCTCTCTCGCTTTGATACTGCACGATATGAAAGTTTTTTGGTTTTGTCCATTTCTATTCTCAAAATTGCACGCTTTGACGATATACATTTAAACTACATTGCTTTTGTTCAAATAAATACGATATACAATTTATGTTATATACTCTTTCCTATTTCTTTTTTTTTTTTTTTTTTTATTATCAAAATTTTCAGCGGCGGCGGCGGTGGTGGAGATTTTCGACCAGTGATCCATTATCGTGACCTCGACGCACCCCGAGAGCCTGATGAATTTATATAAATCAAGAAGACAGGATTATCATCGCAGTGCACTCCGTAAGGACTCGTCGAACAGGATGAAAATATATCTTAGTCATTATCGTCGACTACTATCGTCTGTATATATTTACGCAGTTAACAATCCTATTAACTATTTCGAAGTTTGGTTTATATTTGTACCTATATAAAAAGCGTAATGGTGGATAACGTGTTACATAAAAAAAAAGAATAGAAGAAATATTTCCCCTGTAACTCGCCACCCAATCTATTGCTATAGTTTACGTGAAATCCTAGATTTTTTAGTTATCAAATAACATACTCAATTACCGCTATTAAACTATGTTTTCATATCAGTGACTTCGCCTTCGCGGTGCATTATACAGTACATAGGACGTCTACAATAAAAATAAAAACAGAATATGTATATCGAATTATAAAAAGAAAAAGAGGACGCTATCGACTGTCAGTATGAATCTGCAATTGAATAAATTAGTAAAGCTTCTTGACAAGAATGAGTATAATAAATATTCGACATACATAGCCAACGTATATACTTCTCAATTTATTTTATTTTTTACTTCTTTCTTCATTATCATACATTTCCATGTATGTAGCTTTACATTATTATTTATATGTGTATATATATTATTTATGAATCTCTAGGCAAAAATACTGTATCGTACAAAGTCCACAGTGGCATAGAACGATCCTTGCGATCGTCCAGCGTTGATTGCAGCTTTCTTTAAAAATCATTTAAGTAAATCTCTCTCTGCAGTGTTGCTCGTCAGTCCCATCACCGCAGTCATCAATACCGTTGCACTTCATTTGTTTGGTAATGCATCGGCCATTCCTAATATAAAATCAAATACAAAATTAATCGCTACCTCGCGTCCGGTCAGTATTGGAATATTGAGTATTGGATTGTGAAATAATTCAATAAGTCATGACTCTCTTTAAAAAAAAAAAAGACTATAATAAATAAGTCACGCGACAACCACAGCCAATTACACGAAGTATAACGTTATTACAGCGAGATGTAAGACCACGAATATGTTTTTTATCCAAGAAATAACTTTCCATAATTATTCAACTTTAATCAGACATAAGTAAAAGCGCTGCGTAGCCCCAGGTAACAATTAATGTACCTGACATTTCTTAATATGTCGGACTGTACCGTCAGCCAACCAATAGAGCTATTACTTACCGGCAACTAAATTCATGCTTGTTACATCTACCCTGACATCCATGAGGTTCATCCGAGCCATCAGCACAGTCTGGTAGTCCGTCGCAAAAGCGAGCCTTCAATATGCACTGTCCATTGCTGCAGGTGAATTCACTGTCCAATGGGCAGGCTTGAATAGTAATAAAAAAAAAAAAACAATAAATAATAATCGTCATTTGCCGTCATAGCGTGCGCGTGCGGTTTATGGAAGATGCAGGAATAGGATTTAAATTAGGATTGCGTGAAGACACATGTGAGATTGCGTTACCGTGATAAAGCGAAAAAACCTTGTGTACTACGACGATGCGAATATTATTTTATACATAGTTCCATAAGGGACGTGGGTACGTTGTTACAATTGGCAGTACAGTCGTAAACGCGAGGTTTATAAATATTAATAAGCATGCCGGGTCTTAATTGTCATGCGATCAAATATACAATAATGTACTCACACCAATCAAGATCATGACCTACAAAGGAAACAGAAAACTCGATGAAAGTTCCAGGACCTTCCTAGGCGGAGGGATAGTCTTCCGTAAAAGAAATAGCAGGCAAACCGTGACGGGAACAAGGGGAAGAGATGAGAAGATACAAAGAACTCAAATCCATGTAACGAGAACGTTATATGTTGATATCGTCATGAGCTATAATTATTGTAAAAGCTACTTTTCGTTTTGTCCCAACCGGTAAACGCAGCAAGGACAAGAATCTACCTTAGCTCTAACCCACAATAATACGTTATTTGTGTAGAGTACGTAGGTGCCATTACCAAGCACCGTAAACAGTGACTGTACCTGATGTCACAGTGGTACCAGTATAGCAAGGGACCCAGGAAGAAGACGCGTAAACTTACCAAGAGTGCAGTTCATCTCGTCGCTGGCATCCCAGCAATCGATCTTCCCGTCGCACCTCCTCTCCAGCGGAAGGCAAGAAGTTTCATCCCCACATTGAAAATGTGTCTGAAGATCGCACACTGAAAGCAAAGGGATATTTATCTGTACTGGTATAAGGAAATTGGAAGAGATTGCGCGTTTAGATACATTTTGAGGCATCCGGCGAGGGATGCTTCCAAAGTGCATTAGGGATGAATTCTGATGGCAGGAGTGGCTTAATGCAGCTCGGGTGAAGAGGGTACAAAAGAGACCAGAGATATGACTTATGTACGCGTTCGATCAAAAATAGCAAATGGAAGCCGCACAAACAGTAGTAAAGTAGGAAAGCCAATAATGCTGGTAGATAGCAACTGGGGTAATATTACAGTGTAGGACGTTTCAAAGTATATATATATATATATCTTACCGCAGTTATACTCGTCTGAACGGTCGTAACAATTCATATGACCGTCGCAGCGTTTGACCAACGGTATGCAAAGTGTATTAGAACATGTCCATTCGTCATCCAGGCAGTAATGCTCGACCACGGCGCATCTTGATTGGAAAGAAAGAGTCATTAGAAACTAAGTCGAAGTGAGAGAGTTGGAGGGGAAAGTCAATATCTAGAAATTCCTCAGCGTCCGTCCAGGGTGGGACGCCTGAAGGTAAGCATCTCCAACCAACCTGAACGCGTCCACGTCGAGACGGTGGCATTTCTGTTTATTGATGAGACATAGTCCAGCGCATCCTGTGGGATCATGAGGATCCGGGCCAGTTCTGCAGGTAGGAACTTCCTCGTCTACGAGAGCAACGCAGACCTCACCGACTACGCAATCGTCGCAGTACCTAGTGGCATTCAGATCCAGCGTTATCTCTGTGCGGTTGGCATCTACTTCCGGTTCCGGTGACACTGTTGTCTCCGGAAGTGACGTTACTGTATATTCAGGAATAAAGCTCGTTGTCCTCATAGTTGTTGGCTCGCTCGTACTGTCATTACTTATGTCGACGACGACGTCCATCATCATCATCATTGTCGTCTCGGAAGAGCTCTCACTTGCTGAGACGTTCTGCCCGGATGACTTCAGGTACTGCTGAATGATCTGAAGCTTGTCCGGCTCTGAAAGAGAATGGATTCGATTCCCATGAATTTTTATGAACTTTCTTGGGATCGGGTTCTACAAGGAAACAGACTTCTGCCGGTGATCTGAGAACTGGTCATCAGGGTGCGTTGCCCAGTTCTCGTAACCAAAATAAAGGATAAGTCGACTATAACTCATGTGGCGAGCAAAAAAAACAATATAAAAAAAGATGCGCCACGAGGCTCATCCTTTGGAATTTTTTTGTATGTGTATTTATAAATGCATAGTTTAAGGCGCATCCACGAAGGTCCGTGTCAGAGTAGGGTTTGGCCGAGGATAAAAATTTCGTTTAATTTTACTGCATATTGCTATTCCTCTGACCCTTCTTGATTTAACAGCTCGCACGTATCACAAGATGACATTGACCAGGAACAATGCGTCATGACAGAGCCGAAAAGCGTAAAACGTGACACCCAGAATTTTCTGTGAGAAAAACTCGCTGGAACCGCATAGTCTCGCACCAAAACTTACCGGTCAACCTTGAGTGATTTAACGACCACTTGAAAATTACTTAGAATCACTTTGAAGGAAAGGAAAAAGTATACCTTCAGTCTCATTGGTGCGAACTAATTTTGAGGAAACTCACCGAAGACTATGTAAAGAGCCACACCGCCAACTCCTAGGAGAATAAGTATCACCAGGAGAAGGACAACGATAGACCTAGTGCATCCCGTTCCATTGAGAGGCCTTGCAAAATGGAGCGTCCAGCCATGACGATGCTTACGAAGTCTTGCAGGATGTGGTGGTGGCTCACCCCTAACGCTACGTCGTAGATTGACCCGGTTCTGCGAGGATGGTGTATGGGTTCGGGCGGGGAGGGAATAAGCCCTCTGTAAGTAAATAAAAGAAATATATAAAATCTGACAGCCATGAGAGAATCAAAGATAAGGCAAATAGTGGATGGACTAGAATAATATTTAAAAATAGTAACATCCGATTGCTTTAAATTCATATTATTTTTGTTTACCCTCTCCCTCGTGTCCCTCTCTAACACGACACCTGTCGCACTCTGTATTCCAGTTTCCCCAGACGCGTCTATATAAGAGATAGATATTTTCGTCGTGATTTACCTGGAGCTCAGCCATCGATATGGCATTATTTTTAAACAGACACAATATCCTCTGTCGAATATAACACAATAATCTCCAGGAAGATGGATCTGTCTTCCTTTAAAGTGTAATTAGATTATATCATGTCGTCAGGTTCCACCATGTATAACACAATGATACGGTCTGACAATGTGATTCCGATGAGTATAGAAGCGCGAGGCACCGTCCGTTCGGCCAGTTAAATTCGCGACTGACGTGCTATAAGAGTACGGTGGGTCGCCGGGGATCTTCCCTAGGAGGAGTGTGGTCGTACGTAGCCACCAGCACCCTCCGCGTCGAGACGCTTCAAGATACGGTGAGTCCCGCTTCCGGCACTCTATTAATAGTCATTCTCGACGATGCAGCGCCACTTCCGATCGTTTTGTTTCGTCGGGACAGACGAGTTTAGCAAAACTGACACTAGGTGGAACCTAAGATATGAGTGAATAAAAATAGAAAACCGTCGCATGCTGTTAAAATTATTGAAGCTTCAAAGGACAAGGAAAAATTGTAGATTCCGACCGTCCCGACCTCTTTCGCTTAACACTGGAACACAGAGTCGAGAATCTAGAGTCTACACCTAACATAACATAAATAACAAAATGGCGATAGTCGTATGGCCGCCGCGCGTGTTTACAGAAGTGACATAATTCAAGCCACGACCAAGTTAAGTCAGTAGACTAGAAATTCTTAGCCAATGTCTTATTGCCGATGTTTGTTACGTAAATAACGTCTCGGGGTAAGTCTACGTCGACCTCCCTGTTGTACACGTGCTCGTGGGTGTTGCTCGTCAAGTGCGACGAACGTCTTCCTTAAGAATCTTGTCCTTTTTTCTTTTCACATATTATTCCGCGTCGCCACGAGTGTCCGTGGAACGCGCTTTTCGCAATTTTCCTCGTTTGTCGCCCGCTCGTTTCTACGACGAAAATAGACGTGGAGTTCGAACACAGAACGTTAAAGTGGCGCCAAACGCGCCCACGATCGGTCTCGTTAACTTTTCAACCGTAGGGAATTCGTTAACGATGCGTGCGATAACCTTTTGTGGATCCAGAATGAGTATAGGTAAGGACGGGAATTAACGGTCACGTGGAAAAATAAATCCAAGGAAATTTACGTGACGCATGCAAATATTTGCAAGGAATTTACAATTAGAGACGTTAGCCGACTCCCCTCGCCCCGCTCTTCCATTCATAAAAGAGGATGAAGAGACCAAAAAAATGAAGATACGTGCCTCAGACAGGAAGTGGATAAATTTATTTATTTTTCCCTTAATGTCGTTAAGTGTGTCTTGGTCAGGTGCAAAAAGATAAGGTAAGATCTTATACTGTCTAGCAGCCTACGCTTTCTTGCGATGCAGACGTATTTCTATTTTTCTGGTTTATTTCTAAAATCGTCTCGCTAGGCCGACGGGCGCTTAGACAAATTATTATGACGGGCCGAGAGTGGCGTCGTGTATAATTAAGAAGAGCCTCACTTTTGTCTCTCTGTGATCTCAGGCGATGATCGAGTATTGTGGTATTTTCTAAGTTAAATCATAAACACATGGCCCGCGCTTCTCTCATTAAACTCTATTAATACCCCTAAGTTTATTGGTTGCCTTTAGAAATAATGCGAGGCATCATTTCATATAAATGACACCCACTAAAAGTTTCATTAGTAATGGAAACTTTATATTGATTTTTACATTTGGTGAAAAAGTAACACTTTTTAACGATACAAAAAATTAATCGATCCCACTAGTTAAAATAATAGTATCTTTGCAAACCCCACAACGAAAATGTCATTTTGCATGTAAATCTATTAAACTAAACTTTTATTGATCATTAAAGTAAAGTTAATTTACTCACAATACTAGTACTCTCTTATATTCCTAAAAACTTATGTTTGCAATAATATTATGTCCGGGATAGCGCGAACGCAGTCCCGACTACCAAAAATTATACGCCCGAGATACCCACATTAGGGGTATTCGCAAGGGTCAGCTCAGCCGTGGTGCAATGGAAGAGCCTCGCCCTGGAGGAACCGCCTTCATGATCACGGTAACCTCTGCGCCAGGTAAGTATGCTTTGACACAGTTCGACCCGCCCTATGACCCTTGGAAATGTAACTTTTGCATGCGAGAAACCATACACATACAGACAAGCACCAACGACCCTCTAACGAGAAATTCGAGAACTAAACGCATCAATAGCGACCTCTGTACATTAGTATTTGCAATGGACGCAGATAAAGTATTCAAAAGCACCAACAAAAATTTGGCATGTCTGCATAAAAATTCCATAAAACAAAAAATTGCATGACAGCTGTCAAACTTGAGTGATTGACCTCTAATGCCAGAAAATCCTTAACTCTAAATATAGGTATAGACAGTTAGAAAAGAAACACGATCTTACCATTTAAAAACTGATTACTACGGTTCGATTACCTGGAACGGACTCTGCTCTTGCTCCTTCGATTCCGTGAGAAATATCGGCGTATCCTTCGCGCTCCAGTGTTCCTGGGAGTAGATAGAATTGATCTTCATCCCTCCGCGATTTTTTTTACCCTTGACAGCGATCTTATCGTCGACCTCGTATCGCGTGAGTCTAGCTTCGATGTCGTTCTTATCGTAATTCAATTGCTTAAAAGCCATTGAGTTTGCATTATTTACATTGTTGCTAATGGAGAAGACCGTGGACGTCTTGGGGTCCGTTTTGACGTGTCGCGACGTTACGAAACTCGGTAAACGTCCGTTTGGCAACGAAAAGATCGGCTCGATATTTGGCCTCTCGTTATCCTTCGTTATCACCCCAGGATTAAGGTCCTCGTGCAATCTATTCGCACATCCATCGATAACGTCCTCGTGCCGCTTAACGTCTTCGACGTGATTTGAATTTATTTTATTTTTGCAATGCTTGCAATCCTTCTTTCTACGTCTTCTGCTGTGTCTCCCGGAATTTGGCACACATTCCACTTCAAAGTTATCTCTACCTTCCGGCGGTCCCTCCTGTACCGACCGTACCTTCGTTTTTTCCCTGCTGATAACACACGCCGAGCTGGTTACAGTCTTTTCGTTAGGCCGTGATTTTCTAAGTGGCAATGTTAAATTTCGATGAAACGAATTTAAACTCTCCACGCTACCAGGTAAGTTTCCATTGGCTCTCGAGCACGGCACATTTTTTGATATACTGAAAATGTCTTCCCTGTCGTTCACTTCCCCCTCGTAATTATCATCCTCGTCCTCTCTCGGCATCTCCCTGGGCACTGTTGACGGTAACCGTAAGACCTCATCGGTAAGAGCGGATGCTATGTCCTCGTAGACATGTGCGTCCGGATGTGACTCTGACAATTCTCGAAATAATTCCCTTGGCTGAATCGAATTTACATTCGCCACAGGAGTCTCCTCGAGTCGAGTGTATTCTCGCGTGACTGTACACGGCGAGGATGGTTCGTCCTCGTACGCGTGGTTTTCCATCTGAAAGGAAAATGTAAATTCCCTTTAGTATTCGTATGAAAAATTTTTAATAAACGTGCCACACCGCATAATGTATACATATATATAATTTTTCGTTCCACATTTTTCAAAAATATTTCAGTACACCCACAGACATCGAGGATGCGTCGTATTCCTCCATTATGAAAATTCCTCGCATTTGACAACTTATTAAAATACTTTTTATATAAAAATCTACTAGGAATAATACGACTTATAAGAAATTCGTATTTTTTTAATTTTCCCGGCTAATCGACAGGGGATTAACGTACCGAAACCCCGTAACCGAATCGCGCGTCTACACGATACACGGAACACTTCGAGACTGTCGCGTCTCTTGCTACTCAATGGTCAATCTTCCTCGGCATTACGCCATCCTGGAGCTACGTGTATATCGTCCGTGTTTCCAATAGCGAAAAAAAATTTATTGGTAATCGTTGCATTGCGAACGGATGCGTCAGCCAGTAATTGAACTATAATTAAGCACTATCGAGTAAACAAGAGTGATTAAAGGGGTCTAATGAGAAGTCAGTGAAATCCATTAATTCATCAACCACGGCGGATAACTGTGGTACATCAGATTCCAAAATGATCTCCGACCATCCGACATAATCATAACAATATAATAATATAAATACTCGGTTATTATTATTATTATTGAAATTCACTTAAACCTTTCCCCCCGCACGGTTCCATAAACCCACAATGATCCCGTGGACAAAACTTCATTCGAATAATTCTGTATCGGACGTTCTCAAGATCTTGGGGCACACAGCATCACGGACCAATGGACCAGCGGGCACATCTATTTAGAGACGCCTCTCACTTTTTATCCCGAACATCGGTTAATTTCGTAGACCATATACCACAGACAGTATAAAGCCCACGAGGACAATGCCGCCATTGAGCGTAAACTCTGTGAAAAATTAATCAAAATAATTTCCGAGCAATTGAAATTATCAGCGATCACGTGGTATCAATTTCGATGACGTCGTACGCCCGCAGCGCCACCCGAGCGAACGGCGTTCTTTGTAATTAATTAAAGTAACAGAAGGATCGCGAGTCAGCTGCATCCTAAATACACACACGGTACTCCGATAACTGATAATGCGCCATGGGATGGGGTATTTAAAAGATAATATTTATTTTCATAATAATTTTTCCCGGACTATTCTAGAATAGAAATTAGAAAATTTCTTTTTCATTATCTCCCAATGATTTTCTCATGACACGAACTTGCCCACCATACCGTGAAACGAACCTCGGACTAATGCATGGTCATCCTCCATTGGAGGATCAAACTCCTCCAACAGTCTTAATACTTCACTTGACTCGAGTCGTTTCGCTTCCGAACATAATGATGCTACGAGAATGGAATCGGACGGTGGGTTAGCGAGGATCCTCGTGATTGTGACAATTATTACGACTTGACTCCAACGATTGATCCCGTCTCATTGCGTCATGAGACTCATGGATGTGCAGCATGGTAAAAGTGAGACGTATATAATATGCATCTGATAATAAAGAACACGCTGTATACCATTGGCCTTATGATCGCGAGAAATTATTCTCCCGTGAATTTTCGCCAATTCTACGTACGGCGATGATTTATCGTTTATTATTCCAGGAGAAGGTTCGAGACCGATAAGACTTCCCAAGCGACCCAATTAACCTTTCATTCCAAGAGAACGCGACACAGTCGATGCTTATCATTCCGGTCTTTAATGTCTCTCCCTGCGTAATTTTCCTGCCCCGTAGGAACTGCGTCGAGGACTCACGTAGTAATGCCTGGCGAAATACAATGCATGATTCAAGCGCGTTCCTTCGCAGCTCACGGTCGCTGACGCACCCGATTGTAAACACAGCTGCATCGGGACGCGGGCGGCCTGTTAAAACTTGTATAAAGCCCGGTCCGTCGTGGCGGAACGATTCCAGAATTTCTATGCGACTGCATATGGATTATGGGGGACGGAACAAAAAGAATATTTGAATTCTGCCATTACGTTTGTCACTGGGAATACGGATGTGCAGCGTGCCAACCTTAGAAGAAAAGCCACTTACGGGATGCGTAACGATCAAGGAACGTGGAATTGAATCGGTATTATACGGCTGACTCATAGAAAGTTTAGAATGTTAGATTCTCATGCGGCGAGTGAGACATGCGAAATTCTTAGCTGGGACAACGTGAACGCGTGTAGTCATGCGATACGCACGTGTGCAATCAACGTCTCTAGGAAGTACAGACTATTTTGTTCGTAAAGTTATTACACTAGGAAGTATTATTACGTCTTTTTGACGGTCGCTGCTTATAAAAGCCGAGTAGTGAATGGCCCTTTTTTTAAACTGGGTATACGAGAGAACGATCGGTCAACCGAGCTGCTCTAATGGGTAATTAGCTCCTTGGTGCCTTGTAAGGCTGCTGCTGCTTCTCTTCTTACGCAATGTCGTTCCCTTGGAAATAAAAGTCCAATTAACGCTATGAGCGCTTCTATAGACACGAAAGGGTTGTCCTTTACAAGGTTGGTACATACTCTAGTAAAAAAAAATGGCGGAAGCTTGTATACCTCCTGGGGCAATAACAATAATAATGAATAGACAACAATTTATCTGTACGATTATTGTTGTCGCTTATAAATTTTTTTTAGTATTTTTTAAAAATTGAAAAAAAAAATTCACACCAGTCATTCATGCTTCGTCGCCTGCTGCTTCGGAACTTCGGAGTGCAGGGGCCGTGCATTTTTCCGTGTCCCTGAAAGTGGCCGCAGCCGAGCGCCGGAAACGAGCTTTCCACTTCGCTGAGAAAACGTAAAAACAATGGCGCGGCACGAGTGCCCCACCACGTGACCGCAACTGGAATTCCCGCTTCGATTTGAACCGCGATAAAACTTCACTGTTCGCTTTTCGTAATTCACCAAAGACAACTAACCTAAACGTACCCAAGGAATCGGTAGGATGTACTGTGAAATGGGCTGTTAGGTCGTTGGGATTTATTTTTTCCAATGAAAAAAACCTACCAGACACCTTTTTAATCACGAGCCTCGTCACACTTGGCCAAAGACGTCATGATTCCCGGAGTCTCCCACTGCTCTTAAGACTGTGTGAGATCCGTTTTATCTCCACGGTTCGTTATCGACCCTTTACATTTTAACGTACGATCAAAGGGCTGACCGGTCATAAAAATTTCAATGAATTATACTCAAATTAACATCGTTACAACAGCATCCCCATTCAGCGTCCATGCTCGTCGCAGCTTCTTTGTCTCCCAGAAAGACACGACGAACCTAACCTAACTGGCACGGCATTCCTGCCAATAAGGAAGACCCTCCCTTTAAATAGTCTCTACGAACACATCGACCCTGTAAATAGAGATGAAAAGGAACGGAAAAGGCACCAATAAGCATCAGCAGTCTAGGAAACGGTGCGAAAACAAATATTACAGCTGTCCCGTCTCCAAGAACGATTCTTATTCGTCGCATCTAACGCAATATGTATATATATATATATCCCCGGAACGAAGCGCCGTCAAAAGACGAAACTCCAAAAAAATCTATAGAAAGATAAAAAAATACTCAAAACACGTGAACATAGAGGATCGTAGTAAACGAGCCGTTTTAATACGATAAGGCTGGAACTATTTCACACCTAATAAAATCTAATCCCATTAATGTTCGCATTCAACAGAAATGCCGAATGCCCTTCCGGGCGATCGATCGTCGATAATTGCCCCCCCC